>NC_092241.1:28514796-28562296 GCF_036320965.1 Panulirus ornatus
ACTCTTAGTGTAGCCTCATGCAAGCGGGTTACCGTAATACCAGGCTTTAAATCTTCATTGACATGAAATTACATCAGACCTGTACTTTTCACATTCCACAAGTTTTTATCATAATCTGCGCGAGTCAGGGAAAAAAAAAAAAATCAAGTGCATTTACGTACAACAATTTTGAGTGAATGATATTTGGAACCTCTGGATAAAACTGGTCCAGAACGACATCCACTCACCTAATTCAGCCGAGGCGAGATGCGTGGTTTATGGCAGTACAACAAAAACTGATCATTGAGGAATCAAAACCCGATCACTATTTTTTTTTCCCCCCTGAATCTGTTTCGCTGATGCTGTTTTCACCTGCTCTATGTAAAAGGAGTTCGTCAGAGAGTTGGAAAACCTATACAAAAGAAATATTGGACAGTGTGGTACCAGAGGTGTTTATATACTCTTGGCAGGACTGTTAACGTCTTACCAATGCTCGATCATTTGTGAATGCTTTTACTTTTTACGGGGAATGACGTAATAGAGCGAGATCATGCGCAGACGTCGTGAAATTTAAGTAAAAACGATTCTGAGGAAACAAAATGGTCATGTGAATAGTTTAGGGGAGAAATTCTTGCCTTTCGAGATTGAAGTCAGGTTATCTAACCAACACAAGGATGTGATGGCAGACAGTGTTTCAGTAGGCGGATAGGGAGTCACCGTTACAAGTTTTCCGTCTCGGGTTTCCGAAAAACTTGAACGGTTTAGTTAACGTAAAGAAAACCTTGGCAACTGAGGGTTGACACTTCGTCACCTCACTACTTTTGTCTACGCGTCAGTGCTGTTATTTCCAGATTCTCCTTAATGTAGGTTAGCAATTAATCCGAAAAAGAAAATTAGGTACTGGAGATTCATCTAGGGAACTACATCATAATAGACACACACACACACACACACACACACACACACACAAATATGTAGCATAGCTGCCTTCGAGTCCTGGTCATCATACCTTACTGGCTTCTGTGATATAGTCGTTAACGGTACCGACCACGGTTTAGCGCCAGCCTCCTTTGGTCAGACGCATATCGGGTTCGAATCCAGCGCGCGGCAATCGTTCGATACCCAACCCAGGCGTCCATCCATCCCTCAGGGTTGATTGATTAATGGATACCTGACTTAGGTTGGGAAGTGTATATATGTATATATGATACATTATTTATGTATGTACACATGTACATACATACATATATATATATATATATATATATATATATATATATATATATATATATATATATATATATATATATATATATATATATATACTATTTATCTAGTCATTATACTTAGTCGCTGTCTCCCGCGTTAGCGAGGTAGCGCAAGAAACAGAGTAAAGAATGGCCCAACCCACCCAAATACACATGTATATACATAAACGCCCACACACGCACATATGCGTACCTATACATTTCAACGTACACATACATATACATACACAGACATATACATATATACACATGTACATATTCATACTTGCTGCCTTCATCCACTCTCGTCACCACCCCGTCATATATATATATATATATATATATATATATATATATATATATATATATATATATATATATATATATATTTTTTTTTTTTTTTTTCTTTCTTTCTTTCTTTCAAAATATTCGCCATTTCCCGCATTAGCGAGGTAGCGTTAAGAACAGAGGACTGGGCCTTTGAGGGAATACCCTCACCTGGCCCCAATTCTCTGTTCCTTCTTTTGGAAAATTAAAAAAAAAAAACGAGGGGGAGGATTTCCAGCCCCCCGCTCCCTCCCCTTTTAGTCGCCTTCTACGACACGCAGGGAATACGTGGGAAGTATTCTTAATCCCCTATCCCCAGGGATAATATATATATATATATATATATATATATATATATATATATATATATATATATATATATATATATATATATATTCATTTCATTATACTTTGCCACTGTCTCCCGCGTTAGCGAGGTAGCGCAAGGAAACAGACGTAAGAATGGCCTAACCCACCCACATACACATGTATATATGTACACGTCCACACACGTACATATACATACCTATACATCTCAATGTATACATATATATATACACACACAGACATATACATATATACACATGTACATAATTCATACTGTCTGCCCTTATTCATTCCCGTCGCCACCCCGCCACACATGAAATGAAAACCTCCTCCCTCCGCATGTGCGCGAGGTAGCGCTAGGAAAAAGACAACAAAGGCCACATTCGTTCACACTCAGTCTCTAGCTGTCATGTATAATGCTTCGAAACCACAGCTCCCATTCCACATCCAGGCCCCACGAAACTTTCCAGACGCTTCACATGCCCTGGTTCAATCCATTGACAGCACACCGACCCCGGTATACCACATCCTGTATATATATATATATATATATATATATATATATATATATATATATATATATATATATATATATATATATATATATATATATATATATACGGCTACTAAGGACTTTGCAGCTAGCTATTCGACTGATCAAATATCCATTCATTCAATACTTGGTCATCACCGATCAACCCCTGACAGCCCACCAACATATAGGCATTATTTCACCAAGATCACTGGTAAGCTCGGGCGGTATACGAACATGAAACATACGTTGATCACGCGCACATCCAAAGAACATTTTAACACTCCCTAGCAGCGAGCCTGGAGCCACACCATATTCTGAGACAGGAGGTCGGAAGCGTTACCGACCAGACCACACAGGCTCTGTTAACGATACCAGCAATTTGACTCATTAAACTCGTTCCGTTCTAGCCGCTGTGTATCTTTATGAGACGGGCATCCAAGGCTCAACAGCCTGTTGGTGGGTCTTGACCGAGTTTACTGGCAAAACACGGAGACCCACACGAAGATGAAGGGTCGTCGTTCGCATACTTTGCCAGAGAATTGAAAAGAAAAGTTCGCATCATTACACAACCCCAGGATACTTTTTATAAGGCTCCTGCAGCGTGGAGGTCGCTCACCACTCAGGAAAATGAGGGAGAGGCTTCCTGACATGGCTGTGTGTGTGCTACTTCCCTTGCATTGACTTAAGATATTGCCTCGCTGAAGGTGACCACACGTTCGACGCGTAACAATTTACTGCCGAAGTACGGTAACACACACACACACACACACACACACACACACACCTTAACCTTAACCTCTTGTGTGATTAATTCGCTAGTAACGATCATGACCTCCCAGTTCTGTAATATCTGTCATCCCTCAGCTGTATATTTTCAGTAAAATGGCTGCCTACATCAAATAAACCGGTATTCACTTATTTATCTATTCATCTATCGATCTATATATTCACACACACACACACACACACACACACACACACACACACACACACACACATCTGCATAGGTTCACAGCTACGAAAAGAGACGCTAAATACAACCTTCCTCTATTTCCGATGAATTATTCAACATTGCAATAGATTTTCTGGTCGAGGAGGCAGCAGTATTTCCCCTCTGGCTCGTCGCGACAACGTTCAAGCTTCGGCATGTCTTCAGGATCTTCATCGGGTCCCCCACAAGGTCGTACACCTCAGGCTCCCCCGTGTCTCTGATAGGCTTCAAAACCAGCGCTGATTTGTATGCGTGTGTTGCTCCGTGTCTCGTCATCTCTCGGTGTTTACCAGACGGGGGGGTGGTGCATAATCTCCCTTATTCACAATTCCTTTATTCATAATTCTAAGGCATTCAATAAGACCTCACAACATATGAGAAGCCTCGTCTTAACTTACTTATAACTTGGATCGAAGCAAGAAATCTATCTACACTTCGATCTACCAACCAAAAAAAATATTCTTAATAACACCCGTTATGATCATCTCGTCCCCCCGAGATAACCATCGCTGGCGGGTGTGATTTAATCCTGGCGAATGTGATAGTGATCGCGCTCCACCGATCATTGTCCTTACGGTGAAACGTACATATAAATCGCACGAGAGCTCGCCACCCACCTCCCAATCATATGAGCCTTGCGACGGGCAGCCCGTCCCAGTATCTCGTGCAGCCACCGCAGCTGATACCATCTTCCTGAATGAGCCTCAGCGCAGACGGGTGGGTAAATATAAGATGACAGACGTAAACAAAGCACAACAACAACGGGCCTTAAGCAGGTACTGCTGGGTTCCCAGACTGTTCACTCACTATCGACATTGGAGCGTGTAAGAAAATGTCTAACCCATGTGATATCTTACACCCGGAATATAAATAGTATATTGAATCAAGAGGGAGAGTTTACATGGAATGTATTGAAAATGAGAGTAGACTGCTGCTGTAATGCTGTACGTGTGAACACAAGGGGATGGATGCTTAGGGAAGAACGATGCGCCATGTGAATGCCACTAACGCTAACCAATGCAGAAATTCTTCACATTATGCCGATATTTAGTTACTGAATTATGTTAGATGAGACGGCACCTATGTTATGTTAGATGAGACGGACCTAATCAAGGCCATCATCTCATGAACGAGAGAGAGAGAGAGAGAGAGAGAGAGAGAGAGAGAGAGAGAGAGAGAGAGAGAGAGAGAGAGAGAGAGAGAGAGAGAGAGAGAGAGAGAGAGAGAGAGAGAGAGAGAGAGAGAGAGAGAGAGAGAGAGAGAGAGAGAGAGAGAGAGAGAGAGAGAGAGAGAGAGAGAGAGAGAGAGAGAGAGAGAGAGAGAGAGAGAGAGAGAGAGAGAGAGAGAGAGAGAGAGAGAGAGAGAGAGAGAGAGAGAGAGAGAGAGAGAGAGAGAGAGAGAGAGAGAGAGAGAGAGAGAGAGAGAGAGAGAGAGAGAGAGAGAGAGAGAGAGAGAGAGAGAGAGAGAGAGAGAGAGAGAGAGAGAGAGAGAGAGAGAGAGAGAGAGAGAGAGAGAGAGAGAGAGAGAGAGAGAGAGAGAGAGAGAGAGAGAGAGAGAGAGAGAGAGAGAGAGAGAGAGAGAGAGAGAGAGAGAGAGAGAGAGAGAGAGAGAGAGAGAGAGAGAGAGAGAGAGAGAGAGAGAGAGAGAGAGAGAGAGAGAGAGAGAGAGAGAGAGAGAGAGAGAGAGAGAGAGAGAGAGAGAGAGAGAGAGAGAGAGAGAGAGAGAGAGAGAGAGAGAGAGAGAGAGAGAGAGAGAGAGAGAGAGAGAGAGAGAGAGAGAGAGAGAGAGAGAGAGAGAGAGAGAGAGAGAGAGAGAGAGAGAGAGAGAGAGAGAGAGAGAGAGAGAGAGAGAGAGAGAGAGAGAGAGAGAGAGAGAGAGAGAGAGAGAGAGAGAGAGAGAGAGAGAGAGAGAGAGAGAGAGAGAGAGAGAGAGAGAGAGAGAGAGAGAGAGAGAGAGAGAGAGAGAGAGAGAGAGAGAGAGAGAGAGAGAGAGAGAGAGAGAGAGAGAGAGAGAGAGAGAGAGAGAGAGAGAGAGAGAGAGAGAGAGAGAGAGAGAGAGAGAGAGAGAGAGAGAGAGAGAGAGAGAGAGAGGCTGAAGGAATCTCTGTTGACTGGGAGACCCGACTTCCCTTTGAGTCTTATTCATTCATTTTCAGGGGCTTCTGTACTGGCAATATTTTGATCGTACATGACACGTGGGAAATTTTATGCATCAACGTTTACTCTTTTAAGATATCATGAGAATAATAGTATATATTTTTACGGCTCCAATCTTGTGTAACTGAAAACTCTTTTTCATTAAGAATAGTCTTTGTATAACATGTCCTCTCTTTCCTTCTCTTTAGATATCTTTCACCAAAGAAGCTTCCCTCTCAGCCTGCATGGAGATCTACTTCTGTATATATCTTTTGTAGTTGGTCTGCTGATGGGCACAATATCAAATGAAAAGTCCTTAACGACACGTATGGGTGTGCGCGATGACAAGACCACACTAACGGGGAAATGTTACCTGATGAAAAATATCCTCTTTTCTATTGAGTCTTTTGACAGTCCAAATACACACTACCCTTCCATACATATCATTTACCTGCGATGCTACTGACTGTAACCGTAAGTTCAGGAGAGTTTTGATACAGAACTTCTCTCTTGCAAATCCTTGCTAAGACTTTCACTGAAGCAGTTCTTCCTGATTATCTTCACCAGGGAGTTTGAACCACCAAGTGGTTTGCACCTTCCTGATTATCTTCACCAAGTGGTTTGCACACACTGCCCTCGGCAGTGATATGAGTACTTAGCTTCGTTTTAACGCCTAATTTTACGCGTTCATGTGATGATATGTAATAAGTTTCGATGTGAACGTATCTAATCATGCGTAATCTTGAGTGAGCATCATCTTGAGTGAGCATTCCTTTTCTCCTCTTCTTCATATTTGACCACTTGTGAGTATATTGCTATAATCAACGGCAAATAGGCGACTGCAAAGGTATGTATCAGCGGTACGATGTTTTTTCTCTTTGCACACAGTTCTGTGCATCCTCTGTGTTTGTATCTGTACGTGTGTGTGTGTGTGTGTGTGTGTGTGTGTGTGTGTGTGTGTGTGTATGCCATTCATGCATCTAAAGTGCAGATGGAACTGTCGAGATATGTAGACCTGGCTGCTCGGATCACTTGCAGTGTCATGAGTACAAGCAAGGGCGTCTGCTGTGTCAGTGTCGGTAGAGGGAGAGACTTGCAGACGTGGACGAGAGGCCATCGCTGCTCTTAGACATATGACGTGGGTATTGGGTGTCAGGGCGTGATGGCACGCTGGACATACACTCTGTGGGTGATAAACATCCAGGAGAAGATGACCTGTGCAAATACTGGTGGCGCCGGGAGATCAGTCGATTCACGGACATGAATATGCACGGACACCCACGTTTGAGCTTATACACACTACATGGCTGCTAATATGGGCGTATCAAACATGACCACAAACAAAGTAAAAGATTTTGAGATATAGATAATGGTAACAACATATGATCCTTGCCTTTGCCCTCCAGTAAGAACAATAAGATAAGCAAAATGTTATCTCCAGGGGAACAATATATATATATATATATATATATATATATATATATATATATATATATATATATATATATATATATATATATATATATATATATATATATTCTTTTTTTTCCATACCTGACCGCAGTTTCTGGCGTTTGTCAGGTAGTGCCGGGAATAGACAAAGAAAAAGGGTGCATTCCCTCACATCCATTCTCTAGCTTTTATGTGTAAGGCATCGAAACCACAGCTCCCTACCCACAACCAGGCTCCATAGACCTTTCCATGGTTTACCCCGGCCACTTTACATGCCCTGGATCAGTCCACCCTGTATACAACATCGTTCCAAATCATTCTACCCCGTGCATGCTCTGGCCCCGATCACCCAAAATTCATTTTACTCCATCCTTCCATCTCCAATCCACATCTGACGCATATATCCTCTTTGTCAACCTCTCGTTACTCCTTTTAATTTATCCAAACCATTTCAACCCACTCTCATCAGCATTCTCAACCACACTCTTTTTTTAATAACACACAATACTCTTACCCTTCGTATCAAACCACCTCACACCACATATTGTCCTTAAACATTTCATATCCAACGCATCCACCGTCGTCTGCACATGCTCATATATAGCCTATGCCTCGTATCCATATAACATTGTTGGAACTACATATACCTTTAAACATACCTATTTTCGTCCTTCCAAATAAAGCCGTCTCATTCCATACATTCTTCAGTGCTCCCAGAGCCTTTGATCCTGAGCTTTATGACCCACTTCTGCTTCTATGGTTCAATTTACTGCCATGTTTACTCCAAGATATCTAAAAAAAAAAACGTTCTCTTCCTCCAGTTTCTCTCCATTCAAACTCACATCCCATCTAACCCGTACATCCACCTTGCTAAACCTAATAACCTTGCATTTAATAGCATTTATTCTTAACTTTCTCCTTTCACACACTCTTCCAAACGTCTGCTGTTTCTAACCCGAATTGCCACCAGTGCTGAATCATCAGCAAACAACAAATGACTCAATTGCCACGCCCCTACATTCCTAACAGACTGCATACTTGCCCCTCTTCAAAACTGGTAATTTTCCTCTCCCACCACCCTATCTATAAACAAATTTAACAAATATGGTGAGATCACACACCCCTGCCACTGACCAACCTTCACTCGGAACCATTCCTCTCCTCTCTACCTACTCGTACACATGTGATGCATCACATGAAACGTTTTTCTTTGGCCTAGCGACTTTAAGGTCCATGGGTAATTACATAATAGAAATCCTTGTACTTTCTATAAGTAAAGTCTTTGGTTATATGTAAAGATGAAACATTAATTGGGGAGGATATATACAGACGATCTGCATGGCAAGTAAGGTATGAGAGAACGAGTTATTCGATAAAGAGAACTTCGCCTGGGTAAGTGAGGATATATACAGAACGAAGAGCATAATGGGTAAGAAAGCTACACGTAAGACCAGGCTTGTATTTATAAAGCGCGCAGCCTTAGACTGGCATTTATCAGAACGTGCTAAGGATTACAAAGGTCTGTATAGCCTTGAATATTTAATGAGGTGGCTTGATGATATATTGATCTCTCGCAACCTCGGCAACCAACCACTTGTTCTTGAGACTGATGATCGCTGGAGAGCAATAGCTTTTGGCATGGAGGCTTATCTCTTCGTCGAGAGAATGACGGGTTAGTTGTTTTGTTAATATCGGTGATAAAGGTCACAACAACCGATTAAGAAAGGTCTATAAGGTCTATTAGCATAAGCTTTAAGATCTCTTGTAACCTTACAGGTATGGTCACTCGATGCGCATGATGGCATTAGTCTTATTGTCCTAAGCGTAGCAATATCTTAAAAGGTATTTTTTTTCTGACTATTAATCGTGCTGGATACGACATCAGCCGCTGCGAGACGAAAGGTGTGCTAGAGTGTGGTGATGGTAATGAAGATCAAGGTCTTGTATGTCACGACACCACACAACCAACTGACTGGTCCTGTTCTTCGGGTGTCCTTTCATCCTCCATCTCCATCCTCCATCTCTTCCTTAACTTCTATTTCCTTTTCATTTGCAGATGTTTTTTTGTTTCACATCTAGAACAAAAACATGCCAATAGTTGTGCAACAGAGATTTTGGTCTTTCTGAGGCTTGTGATCGATAGCAAAAGAGAAATAGAAAAATCGATGAGAAATACTTGGAAACTACAGAGACGCACACGAAGTGAGTCATCATGGACTTGAAGGCCAATGTTTTAGTCTTTTTCTTTTCTACTTG
Source organism: Panulirus ornatus (assembly GCF_036320965.1). Classification (NCBI taxonomy): domain Eukaryota; kingdom Metazoa; phylum Arthropoda; class Malacostraca; order Decapoda; family Palinuridae; genus Panulirus; species Panulirus ornatus. The sequence goes on from NC_092241.1 coordinate 28,524,046, forward strand.
TCTACGCTGATGCTTTCAACTAATCTGATTGGTAAATCACTCCATATCTTAACAATCCTGTTGAAGATGAAGTACCTTGCATTACTTAAAGGAAAGGTTTGTCCAAGAGTTTGTTAAACTTGAGGCAGCTGGTTCGATCAAAAATTGTCCAAAACTCTGATAATTTTGAATACCTTAATCTAATCACTCACCCTGTAACCTCCTCTCACCTGAGAAACATATGTTTCATGCTTGCAGACGGCTCTCACAGGATATGTTCCGGGAACATAGCTCTCCGCTATGCTATTTCCATTCTAGGTCATCTCTTATGTAAAGTGACCAAAACTGAATACAATACTTGATGTGGGAACGTACCAGTAAATTTCAAACAGGGTTTGACTGGTTTTTCAAATAAATCTCCAATGCTATACCTATGAAGCTTTGAACTCTGTTAGCCTTTTATGCCCTCCCTACGTAACCTAATTGGCGTTAAGTCATTAAGAGACAATTACTATAGACATTTATTTCCCTCATTTACGTTTGTCTTAACAAACTCATAGTATGGCTTTTATTCTCACTCTCACTACCGATGTTGTGAGGCTTTGCACTTACTGATTTGAAAATTGCCTCCTGTAAGCCCAGTCTATCAGTGTGTCTATGTCAGCTAGCAAGGACAGAGTCTTAATTCCTATTATAACCTTATCTCTCAACTTCGTGTCGTCTGCGTTTTTCTGATACCTTACAGCACAGCCCATTATCAGTGTCATTGATGTATAACAGGATACAGGACTGGTCTGAAGACATATTCCTGCGACATTCCACATTACCACTTTTTGTCTATGGCCAGTCAGCCAATATTTTCATCACTGAAGTAAACTTCATCTACATCACGTACCTTAACTTTTTCTAGCTAATCGTTTATATAGGGTTTTACCGAATTCTTCCCGAACATAGAAGTGAATGATATCAGCTGCTTTATTTTCACTACATATGTTGATAGCATCATGATAAAAATCATGCAAATTACTACATGATATAAACCATACAGATTTGTCAAACAGGAGCGGTTGCTTCCAAAACCATGCTCTGGAAAACGAATGTGTTGCTGAACCGTTTCTGGACTGAGAAACAAATCCAACGAGAGCAGATGACACGGCTTGAGTCTATTGAACTCAAAAGAGAGAGGCCAAGATGTGATCTAATACGTCGCACTCTCTCCATGTGACCAAACCACCTCAACCCACCCTCTTCTGCTCTCTCAACCACACTCTTTATATATATATATATATACTATATATATATATATATATATATATATATATATATATATATATATATATATATATATATATATATATATATATATATATATATTCATTTTCATTATCATCATATTTATCGTTATTATTATTATTATCATCATTATTATTATCATTATTATCATTATTATTATTATTATTATTATTATTATTATCATTATTATTATTATTATTATTATTATTATTATTATTATTATTATTATTATTATCATTATTATTATTATTATTATTATCATTATTATTATTATTATTGTTATCATTATAATTATTATCATTATTATTGTTATTATTATTATTATTATTATTATTATTATTATTATTATTATTATTATTATCATTATTATTATCATTTTGATTATTATCATTATTATTATTATCATCATTATTATCATCACATCATAATTGCTACATTTGTTATCATCATTACTATTAGTGAAGTCATTAGAATACTATTAAGACTAATATAATTATCAGTACCTGTTACGTCTGTAATTATTTTTTACCAAATTGATGCAATTATCATGACTATATATATCACTATCCGTACTATTGCTACATTGTTTTTAGAGTTTCAGTCATCATCATGAATAAAATGATGGAATTATCATCATTATCATGATAAATATTTTCTGTTATACTATTTCCGTCATCAATATCTTTGTCTCATTAATAAATCTATGTTTTTATTCATATATTTTCCATCTGAATATTTGTGGATTGCTCATCATGATCATCACTGTGGTCAGCCTCATAGATAATAGTGTTACAATTACATTTTCCTTTTGTTATTGGTAATATCAACGTGATTTAAGATTACATTATTGTTACATTTCTTATATTGTCATTATTGTATACCATCATTGCTATCAATAATCCTTAATACTTTTGCTCAACTTTGTTGTTCTTCTTATCTTTCACTTATTTTTCATCACGTTTTCTTCCCCCTCCTCTTCCTCCTCCTCCTCATCACCATCATCATCTTCTCATTACTCTTCTTCTTCTTCTTCTTCTTCCTTCTAATTTTCTCGCACACTGTTTGTCTACGTCGTATTCATCTTCTTCATTTAACTCTATTCTTTCTGTGTTTTTTTTTGGGGGGGGTTCTTTTCCATCTTCACATCCATCCATTATTCGTCCTAATATCTTTTAATTCTAGTTCATCATTTCATTATATCATTTATGATTATCTCTTCTTCTTCTATCCGTAATCACCATTACTATCATTAAAACTGTTGTCATATTATCATCAACACCCCACCCCTCCTGTGAACATCGATTTCATGTCCTCACTAATACTACTAATTGTATAAGTCATGAAAATAACTCTTAATTATCATACCGCTTTTTATCATAATTATCATCACTGGTATCATTAACACTGTTTTCATTGTCATTACTCTCGTCGCATTCATTTTCATCATTATCATTATTATTCTTTTTGTTTATATCATCATCATTATCATAACCTAAAAGTCACTGTTCCTCGTTTCACCCATCTGTCTTCTTTCTTTATCGCCATTTCTTATAATTCTTTGTCTTATCTTGTTTTTCATTTTTCTTTTCACCTTAAGATTTTTACTTATCTTCCGAGGTTACATATATATATATATATATATTTTTTCAGTGCACTTGCTGAACGAAGCTTGATACATACTAACTAAAAAGGGTAAGAATATTTGTGTTCACAGGCACGTCTGCCTGTCTACATAAGGTAGAAAATAAAGCAAATGGGCGAGATAAATACGGGAACATTACCAGACGTGCATACCCTCGCCCCCATACGTGAGTGTAAGTTAAAATTTGCATGAATTGCATGATGGAAGTACCTTTGAGAGCTTCAATGGTACGGAACATCATTCCTATCTCATATATTTCTACTTCGGTTTAGTTCAAATGGAAGTGTATTTCCTCCTGTGTCTTACCGAAGGAACCATCACCTCTTCAGTGAAGTGTGAATTTCACTTAACATCATGGTTGTCTGTGCTATTCCTAGACTCCCAAGCTGCCTGTATAGCCTCTACTTTAACCCCAAGCTCTCTATAGCCTCTACCTTAACCCTAGGCTGCCTATAGCCTCTACTTTGACCCCAGGCTGCCTAAAGCCCCTACTTTAACCCTAGGCTCCCTATAGCCTATACCTTACCCTTAGGCTGCCTATAACCTCTACCTTAACCATAGGCTACCTATAGCCTCTACCTGAACCCCAGGCTGCCTATAGCCTCTACTTTAAACTCAGACTGCTTATAGCCTCTACCTTAACCCCAGGCAGCCTATATCCTCTTCTACCTTAACCCCAGGCTGCCTATAGACTCTATCTTGACCCCAGGCTGCCTGGCGTCTACATGGACCTTCCCAGCGGTAAGACCACCCACCTGCCACTCACCGGCTGGGCCCCACGCGTCTCCTCCTCCTTGGTTCGTCTCGTCCACCACCGTGAGGGCGCCCCGGTCCTGATCTTATCCGGCGATTCGCCGCGATATGCGGCCCAGTTTTCACGGCTCTCTCGCCAAGTTTCCAGACCGATCCCGGGAAGGGCACCCCCCCCCCCCTCCCGAAAGGAAAACCAGATTTAACTTCAACCTGATCATCATTTAATGACTTATTAGCTTTTAATTAAATGTTTTGCCGTCGAGTAATCACGACACCGACCCCCCCCCCCCCCCCCCCCCCCAGTCCCGATGAGCGATCGTTTTCCCACGTACAGATATTTTTACTCCCTTAATTTTTTTTTTAATCAAGTTCACGGATGATCGATGGACGCTGAACCACGGCTTTCAAAATTCCTGGTTTTAATCGATGTGTTTCGTGCCGGCGACCTCGTCATGGATATGGCATGCAAGATCACCTCCCCCACCCTACACCTTCTCATCTTCTCGCCATTTCCCGGCCTATCCATAGCAAAAGATGGGAAGTTATCGTGATAGTAGCAATAGTTTTGATACTAATACTAATGATGATCATGATGATAATGTTAACAATGTTAGTAGTAAGAAGAAAGAGAGGAATTGTAACGGTAATGATAATAATGATAGTAATAATAATATTGATAATAATAATGATGATAACAATAATAATAATAATAATAATAATAATGATAATAATAATAATAATGAAAATCATAATAATAATGATAATTATAATATCAATAATAATAATAATAATAATAATAATGATAATAATAATAATAATAATAATAATAATAATAATAATAATAATAATAATAATGATAATAATAATAATAATAATAATGATAATACTAATAATAATGATAATAATAATAATAATAATAATAATAATAATAATAATAATAATAATAATAATAATGATAATAATAATAATAATAATAATAATAATAATAATAATAATGATAATACTAATAATAATGATAATAATAATAATAATAATAATAATAATAATAATAATAATAATAATAATAATAATAATAATAATAATAATATGAAATTTTAAAAACATGAAGTAAAAATCAGGATATAAGCTGATACATAACAGATATAAATGCCACAGGAAACTGAAAATAACTAGATATATAAGAAAAAATAATTCGTTTTTACGAATTGCATGGATGATATCTTCAAATTCTGTTCATGGTGAAAGGAAGATTCATTATTCAAGATTTCTATGAGCAGAATACCAGGATGTGAATTTGATGTATCATCAGTGGCATAAATACGTATCTGTGTGTGTGTGTGTGTGTGTGTGTGTGTGTTTCTTATAAATATATGTTTGCATTTGCGCATTTACCTACATTCATATTTGCACTTGTAAGTATGCGTAGATGGATACAACGAAGGACGTTGATGACCTTCGAACATCTGTTCGCAAACGAAAGATAATCCTTCCATCAATCAGTCCGTCCCTGACATTAAAGCATGTCTTATAACAAGGCTGATCGTGAAGTTACCCTCACTCAAAATGGTTGATCGTATTCCTTTCCCCAAAGCCTCGAATCAGAGCTTGAAGCTTCAGCCTCCGATGCATCACGTAGGACGTGCGATGATCCTGCTCGTCGAGCAAAGAAAGAGCGAGTCCTGGGCCGTTTCCTAGGATACTGATGCTCGTATTAGCCTGTGTCATCACTCATGCCACAGGTATCCTACCAACGTGACTCAGGGACGCTTCGAGTTCACGAGTAGAGGAGGAAGGATCATCGTCATGAACTCCCTTCCCAGGATCTTGCTCCATAACAGCTGTGCGTCTGTGAGCGGGTGTTTGATCAGCCGGTGAGACCAATAGATGTCGTTTAATCAAAAGTTAGAAATACATTTTGAATTAAATATGACAAAGCTAGAGATACATTTTGGGCTAAAAATGACGAAGCTAAAGATACATTTTGGACTAAGCATGACGAAGCTAGATTTACATTTTGGGCTAAAAATGACGAAGCTAGAGATATATTTAGGGCTAAAAATGACGAGGCTAGAGATACATTTTGGACTAAAAATGATGAAGCTAGAGATACATTTTGGACTAAACATGACGAAGCTAGAGATACATTTTAGGCTAAAAATGACAAAGCTAGGAATACATTTTGGGCTAGAAATGGCAAGGCTAGGAATACATTTTGGGCTGAAAATGACAAAACTAGGAATACATTTTGGCTAAAAATGACAAAGCTAGGAATACATTTTGGGATAAAAATGACAAGGCTAGGAATACATTTTGGCCTAAAAATAACAAAGTAAGAAATTTATTTTGCGATGAAAATAACTATAGGATAATCTATGTTGTACGTATCAGTCAGGAACTTCAATAAAGGAAAATGGTAGTCAAGCAACCTACTGATTGTAGTTGTGATTAATTTACGTTTATACGACAGACTCTACCTTACTCGCGTGATTAGGATCAGTCTATAATCTAAGCAGGAGATACGGTATGAGCATCCATCACATCACACTGCGTGGAGACAAATCGCACTGTGAGAAAGGCGAGGCCGCCCCCAGCAAGATGACCTCCCAGAGTATATAAATCATATATAAATCGTAACACAATTTACATGAAAATGGTTTAATCACCCACGAATTTTCTGTCTGGGTACTCTGATTCTCTCGCATGTTACATAAGTCCCTCATGACCACAGTTTAGAGAGCGGCGCTGTTCTTAATACAATGGCTAAGATTTATTTTCTCCGACAATATAATTTCAAGATGATGTATGCAGTCCTTCTTTATGCCATATGATGAGAGATGAGGAGCGCTGAATGACTAACTGGCAACCATGAGGCATTTGGCGTCCACATAAATCAACACCGGACAGACGATCGGCTTTAGGTAACTGTCATTTACGTCCATTACTCCAACTCCTCCTTACTGAAATGAACCACAAGCTACACAGAGGCCAGGTTACATCTCCAGAAAGGTCTTCTTGGGTCGTTTGATTTCGTTCTCTCTCTCTCTCTCTCTCTCTCTCTCTCTCTCTCTCTCTCTCTCTCTCTCTCTCTCTCTCTCTCTCTCTCTCTCTCTCTCTCTCTCTCTCAGCTCGCAATACCTCTCTATCTCAGTCACTAATGACGTTCTCCACCTCGCTGAGGACTTTGATATAAACGCTCGTATTGCATCACTGGGCCAACCATACACTTCAACTCTGTGGTATTGTATACATCGCCGCCACACCATATCACATTTCCACATAAATGAATAAGGCTGTTAAGGTCCTCCCGCAGTCCCACGGAAAGACTTATGAAACTAAAAAAAAAAAAGAAGGTTGAAAAAAAGAGGCCTTTCGTCAAGGCAATAATGAATGTCATTTTTTCTAATATCAAATTATGGACGATGAATCGCGTTCTGAGGGTGGCAGATTTCCCCGCTGGACAGTGAGCTGGGTGGGGGATATGGTGGCAACTGTGTTTATGGTGGTCAGGGAAGTGTTGTCAGTGTTGTAGGTCATGCAGTATGGGGTGGAAACGGTAGTCGTAGTAGTAGTAGTAACAGAAGTAGCAGTAGTAGTAGTAGAATTAGTAGTAGTAGTAGTAGAATTAGCAGTAGTAGTAGTAGTAGTAGTAGTAGTAGTAATAGTAGTAGTAGTAGTAGTAAAATTAGTAGTAGTAGTAGTACTAGTAGTAGTAGTAGTAGTAGTGCTAGTAGTAGTAGTAGTAGTAGTAGTAGTAGTAGTAGTAGTAATAGTAGTAGTAGTAGCAAAATTAGTAGTAGTAGTAGTAGTACTAGTAGTAGTAGTAGTAGTAATAGTAGGAGTAGTAGTAGTAACAGAAGTAGTAGTAGTAGTAGTAGTAGTAGTAGTAGTAGTAGTAGTAGTAGTAGTAGTAGTAGTAGTAGTAGTAGAATTATTATTATTGTTATTATTATTATTAGTGTTAGTAGTAGTAGTAGTAGCAGTAGTAGTAGTAGTAGTAGTAGTAGTAGTAGTAGTAGTAGTAGTAGTAGTAGTAGTAACAGAAGTAGTAGTAGTAGTAGTAGTAGTAGTAGTAGTAGTAGTAATGATAGTAGTAGTAGAAGTAGTAGTAGTAGTAGTGATAGTAGTAAATAGTAATAGTAGAAGTAATAGTAGTAGTAGTAGGAGTAGTAGTAGTAAGAAGTGGTAGCAAGAAGTAGAAGTAGTAGAAAAAAAAAAAGGCATATATCATCATCATGTCTTAAGATTCTCAGGGAGTCCTACTTTTCTTCCCTGCCTCCTCTCCCTTCCCTGGATCACGACACTCACCAGGAACCCTTCTCAACCAAACCGTTCCAATACGCCTCAACCTGTGGAGCCCGTCCCTCCAATCAACAGTCGAGAGACAGAGAGAGAGAAAGAGAGATGTTCATAGCGAGTTATCTTCCAGCCACCTGGAGCCTTAGTGACCATCAGTCACCAGCATTTCCCTAAGTGATAACGTCGGACCAAAAAAAAAAAAAAAAAAAAGAAAAGAAAAAATAAAGAATCATGGCAGCCAAGAATTATTATCCACTCTCTTTATTTTTTTCTTTCCCCTTAACGAGCGTACCAGAGATCTGCATGACAGCTACTAGACCCGGGTCGGAGCTTGAAGGAATTCATAGCGTCATGGTTTAGTGCAGCTTTATGTGGACTGTTATCGCCGTTTAAGAAGTAATTCCGAACAACGAGGAGTTGATCTGATTATACTCTGAGATTTATAGCATACATGCGCACCTAGGCACATTGTTTGTGCGGATGGTCGAGGCACAGAAGATAGACTAGAGGGAAAAGAGTGATAAAGAAATGATAAGCTAATGAGTAGGAAAAAGAAAATGGTACGATTTAAAGAAAATGGTCTTGAATGCAATAAGTGTCACTGCATCCGCTTAAACTGTTTCCACCACGTCTGATTCATTTTCATACTCATTCCTCTAGGTATGGAGTGAATTATATACACCTTTTGACACAGGAATTCTCAAAACTTAAAAGATGAAATAAACTCAGGAACTAAGAACAAGTCTCATGTGAGTTAAACTTATTGAGATGATTTATTTATGTACAACAATAAATGGTAGAAATGCATCTACGACATAAAACAAAAAAAAACAAGTGACGACCATATAAAAAGGCGGCGATAAAGAGCTTACAAGCTGAGGCGTCCATGAGATGATCCTCCGCTGGGGAACCCATAACACTCGTTAACAAATTGCTACCCCTCATCCCTCCCTCGTTGACGCTCGTTCGTTAACGATGCATTTAAATGGTCCTGGAAGGACCCTATTAAGATAAGGGATGATTCTATGATTTTTCCTCCATTATAATATTTATGGGAATTAGTGAATAATTGGGGGCAAAACGTTTAGAAAAATGGAATATTTTTAATGGTGTATGTCAACCATTTACATATCCGCATATTATCACTGTGTTTACAAATGTCCGCCAATTAACAGGAGATACACGGCTACAGATATTCAGGGTATACATATTCAATATGCTCTTCTCTACACTAGAAGACGCATAATTGTCGTCAATTCATTCTATCTACATAAAGTCATCACTAACGGGCAGTAGTGCCCGCCCACACCAGGGTCAGGTGTGTTAGGGGAAATGTATTACCTCGTGCCCTATAGCTGACTGGTGAGGGACCTGCTCCGAAGAGTAAGGAGACAGATGGAAGGAGTCGAGATGCCATGGGTTAATAGAGTTACTCAGTCTCGTTGTGGAGGGAAGGAGACATCAAAGTGGAGTGGTGTCCAGTCACCAAAAAAAAACTCACAAAATCTTTCGTGAAGCAGCAACCTCCTGGGTGCTGCATAACGCGGCTAAAGCAGACAGCTAACTTATAACAGCAGATACCAGAGTACTTTGTTCGAGAGAGAGAGAGAGAGAGAGAGAGAGAGAGAGAGAGAGAGAGAGAGAGAGAGAGAGAGAGAGAGAGAGAGAGAGAGAGAGAGAGAGAGAGAGAGAATTTAGTTCGCCTTGAAAGACACTGCGAATCCTCAAGCCTCCTCCGTGTCACGCCAACTCTTCACAAACTGCTATTTCAAAGCGTTTATACACCAGTGAAGAACTCCTACTTCTTCACGCTGCTCACGCCTACACCGTTCGCCTCGACTCCAAGAGTGGGATACCAACTCCACAAAATACCTTCCCTTCCCACAAATGCTGCCACTGTCTCAAAGCCCCGGCCATTCTCCATGAACTGTACGGTTCCCAATGAACGCTTTCATGTAAACCTCTTGTTCCCACAGATAGCTCACTCCTCACTCAACCTAGTACCACCACTCTTACAAAATGAAACCAACCCCCAAAGAATAACGTCACCACCAGCAACCACTCCCACTCCAACACGACTATTCCAGTCCCCAACCATCGTTTGAGTTGGGGCTATAACAGGTTTTACGTCGAGCCTTAAAGGTCGTCCATCGTCACGGTCTCCATCAATGCAGCCCAGCGTTCCGCATCGCCGGCAGATGAGCTGATGTGTCAGGCACATTGCTTGTTTATGCCCACTCCCTTCCACTTCGCGTCGGGCATTCACAGCGACGGCAGTGCACTGGCTTCTCTATATACCTAGACCTCACGTATCATAGCTGCTTGGTAGAGCGTTACGTTTTTTCACTGAAGCTCCGCTGATCGTGGGTATTGCAAGTGCCTCAGTGTACAGCACATTGCTCACATCTTTAATCTGTTTAAGTCACGTGTTCAACCTGTCAGAGTGGATAGTGAACTATTGTTTCTATTAAGTTTGACTCAGGCTACCGCACCACCGTCAACTTCACTCTCCGAAAGGCTACCTTACTACACGTTAGGCTGAGATCCACTGCGCTACTTAACATCGTTCATAGTCGGCTATGCCCTTTGATTATTGTCGGTGTAAGTGGTCAGTCTTTCCAGATCTGTTGTGGCACCTGACGCTGTCTCATTTCAGGAAGAATCTTGCCTTCTCGAGCCTTGATAACATCTAACTTTACCATCTGCTGATTCATCCTCATTAATCACCATTCCTCCATCCATTTGGAATGCACTTGGTCTTCATTCTAGATTCACCATATACTGCCATCTTAGACTCTACGAGCCACGTTTAATGCCACATTCGCCGTGCATTGTTTCAGGAATCCATGGAAAAATATCACATTTTTAAGTTCCATCATTTTAGATTCACTGTCCACTTTCCATGACGCTAAGGTCACTGCGTAGTGGTAGATCCCTCTACAGTCCTCGAAAGTTCCATCTTTGTAGTATTTTTGTTTTGTGATCTATCATTCTAATTTCAAACATGCTTTATTTCATCATACTTAATCTATACTGCAGTTCCCCATCATTCTAGCTTCACTGTCCACTGTCTAATCCTTCCAGATTCATTGTACTGTTCTCCATCATTCTAAAGCTAACTGTGTAGTCCCCCCCCCACCACCATCACCACCACCACCAACACCACCACCATCACCCCCACCATACCAAACTCACTATTCAGAGCGCCAGTATGCCATAGTTATCGTACAGTGTTCCAGCATTATACCTTCACCGAGTAAAGTTACAGTCCATGATTTCTGACGTCTTGATTCATATCCGTGACCTTTAGGTTCACCGCGCCTTGCTCCCTCACTCCAGTATCCTACAATCACATTGCAGTGTTCTAGCATTTCATAAATACCATGAAGTGTTTCAGCTTTCTAGATTTACTAGTAGTAGCGCTCCATGATTCTGTGTTCCACTATTCCACATTTACACTGCGGCGCTCATCATTCTAGATGCACTTTGCAGCGTTCCATCGTCACAGAATCGCAGTGGTTTGGTATAGTATTCTAGATTTATCACGTAGTTCTTCATTCTAGATTCACTTTGCCGTTCACCGTTATTGCATATTAATCAAACTCTGATTTACTGTACTATTCTACATTTGCTACCAGTTAAGACTCCCTGTGTACTGTCCAGCTTATTCTGGACTCAGTGTGTACTGTGTAATCATTCGAGACTCGCTGAGCACCGTGTTATGATCGAGGAAACGACGTGTACTGTCTCATCATTTCGGAATTATCCCCGTGTTTCATATCACTGTGCATATGCTGTGTACTGTCTCATCATTCAGGCACTGCCGTCCTCTGTCTCATCATGCATGACTCGCCGTTTACTGTCCCATCATTCTAAACTCACCCTGCACCGCTCCATCATCCAAGGACTCGCCGTAAATACATTGTTCCATCACTCAAGACGCCGTACACCGTGCCATCATTATAGACTTGTCGTATACTATTCCATCACTCAAGACGCAGTACACTGTTCCATCATTCTAGACTCGTTGTACAGGGTTCCATCATTCTACACTCACCGTATAGTGTTCCATCATTCTAGACTCGTCGTATAGTGTTCCATCATTCTAGACTCACCGTATAGTGTTCCATCATTCCAGACTCACCGTATAGTGTTCCATCATTGTAGACTCTCCCTGTGTACCTTTATCACCGCTAGAAACAGCCAGGTGATGTTCCATCACCTTAGATTCAACGTGCAGTGCTTCACTTCCACTGGAGTCATCATGGAGTAGTCTGTCATCATGAGACGCTGGTACATCATTCCGAAGACTTAGATTTATGGCCTCACTGAGGAGTCCTGATTATATCAGGAAATTATTTAGAATTTCATCCCTGAGGATAAAGGAGAAAAGATACCAACCCACGCACCTGCGTGTAGTAAAAAAAAACAAAAACAACTAAGAGGGAAGGCAAAAGGTGGGGTGAAACTCCTTCCCTCTTGTAGTATCACTTTCTTTAGACGGAAAAAAAAACAAGACAGACCGAAAGAAACTTTTTTTTTTTCTCTTAGGAAAAAGTCCTTGATGGTGACCTAGCAAACGCGGGAGATGCCAACACTTAAGAGAGAGAGGAATGAAGGGAAATTTTGAGAATTACTTCTTCGTTAATCTTGCCGGAGAATTGTACTTGGAAAACCTGATATCATCATTAAGCCCTCGAAGAAAAAAAAACACATGCGGAACGCCCTTGTGATACACTGTGGCCATTGCTGAGTTCCAGCGACGAAAATTACCAGACAATTGACTAGTTTCCAAACTGTGGATGTCTGTTTATCATGTACTGTGGCCTATCGAGGATGCTGCTGAATTCCTTTTCTTGAAGCAACGCGCGTAAGGGAATTGATGGTGATTTAACTGCGTTTATGATATCTGATTCGATTTTGTGAAATCTAAGAAGAGTATATATATATGTGTGTGTGTGTGTGTGTGTGTGTGTGTGTGTGTGTGTGTGTGTGTGTGTGTGTGCGTGTGTGTGTGTGTGTGTGTGTGTGTGTGTGTGTGTGTGTGTGTGTGTGTGTGTGTGTGTGTGTAGAAACACCACTAGGAAAAGGAAACACAAGTCTCCTTTTCCAAGTGACGTTCTGCATCTATGAAGTCATGTGTTACTTGTTTTTCACACACACACACACACACACACACACACACACACACACACACACACTTTCGAGAGAGAGAGAGAGAGAGAGAGAGAGAGAGAGAGAGAGAGAGAGAGAGAGAGAGAGAGAGAGAGAGAGAGAGAGAGAGAGAGAGAGAGAGAGAGAGAGAGAGACCGTTCTGCATTCATCTCCTTCCCCTGTCTCTACTCTTATAGATACGTATGAATTTTGCCTCTTTCCATTACCTTGCTCCTTTGCCTCTCTTGAGCGACGTCTTGGAAAGTAATTCAAGAGGTTTTTTTCACATGTGGCTGCCCACATCTTCGACCTTGTATGGTAAGACATCGTCAAGACCATTAACCTTGTGTGAGTCAAGGCCCTTCAGTATGCTGTTAATATCGTTTCTATAAATCTATCCTTTCTTAAGGCCTACCCATTCCGTCTCACCGATGCTGAGGCTATAGCGTCTTCCACCGAGAAGGCACATTGAACTTGTCATTCAGTTATTAGTGTAGCTTCACATCATTGTCTGTAACTTTCCTCTGAATTCCTTGGCCTGATGAGCTGAATTTTAACTGATATTCAAGTCCTGATGAAGTTATGGAAATGTTTTGGGTTTTCTAATGCCACGTCCACATTTTCTTTCCAAAGTTTCTATATTCTAATTTTTCATTGTTATACTCCGGGTCTTGCTCTCTTATACTTTACAAATGTGTTGTCTATACCTTCGTTACAGTACAACTCGAAGATCCTTTGCTTTTTGCCGTACTCAAATTAAACCTTTCCCGCCTCTTTCTCTACCCTTCCTCTTCACTGTAAGTTTTACAAAACATTTCACCACACACACGTAACGAAATCTATTTTTTCATTTCATGTTGCCGTAAATAGTTTTGAGTTCTGTGTACTTTTCCATGACTATATCGCCTTCTTAAATCTTTTTTCATATCTGTTGTTTTGGCATCTTCGTTTACCACGTAATCAAAATCAAGTATTAGATGATCACTTTTTCCATTTGGTGTATAACGTATGATACTTTCAAGAGGTAAACATAAAGCCTAGTCATGGTGGTGTATCAGTGCCTTTCATCCTAGTATGTTCACAGACATGCTACTATACAGAATGTTCATATATACACTCTAACAACGCGAGTCTCCATGACTGTCACTATGAGAATCCAAAATTCCCCTGTCTGTCTCCTTGATATCCCCCGCTATCACTACTCTACCGTCTCTTAGAAGAGTATGTTTTACTGATTTATACACCATCCTCATTGTTCCTTAATTGCTCTCACTGTATAATGGTTTTGGATTGTCAAAATTCACTTAGGATTATACACCTCCATGTTACAGACTGTGACTGGGCCATCTTCCATTATTTCCTAAAACTTCAGATTGTCTTTATTAGGAAGGTCAGCCCTTGCCCTCTTCTGTCGTCTCCTTCCTTCCTTCCTTGCTATCATTTACCCATCTGGAGAGCGTAGGTAAGATCTCATCTCTTAAGTAAGCTTTGTTTCCACAACAATATCAGGTGCGTTTTCCATTAAATGATTCTTAAATTCCAGCTCATTACAATGAACTACCAATCCTTCTGCATTTGTACACATCACTTTCAATTTAAGATTACGATCACGTAACATTCCTGAACTCTCTGTGGTGCTGTCAGGGGGAGCTCTGTCCTTTTGTCTCATTTGGTGTCTCCTGTTTTCTGCCGCCTAATTGTATTCTTTGTTATTCATCCTCTTTTTTTCCCTCGGTCTACCACCTTTGATGAAAAGGCCGATGATTTCCTCTTTATTTCTTACCTTCTTAACCTGCACAAGTGCCTCTAAATGAAACGTTGCCGTGACTGATGGTCACTTTGTGTCTTGATTACGACCATCATTTTTTTTTTCCTCATTCTGTGTGGCAATTCCGTCGCCTCCAATAATCCTTTAAAGAGCAGAACGTCTTTCTTTCGTCTCTCTCCATCTGGTCTATGATCTTTAAAAAACAAAAATAAACAATGATTCACGTCTTTCAACTTCCTTAATCTTGGTGCCACTAACTTTTCAGTTAGATTCATCAGTGATACCTTATCAACCCTCAGTGATAACTTATCAACCCTCGTATCTCCGATTTTTTCTATAATCTCTCTACTAGCTAACAAGCACTGATCCTGTATGCTCTCCATTCCTCTAAACCTTTATTTTAAACCAAGCCATGAACTTACTTGATTGTTCCATCTCTAATAGTTCATACCAGTCTTTTTACAGCATCACGAAATTTCGTGTGTACTTCTGTCTGAGTGTCTCTTGGTTTTTGTTTTACTGCATCAGTCTTCATGCTCTTCCTCTGTTGATCAGCCTCAAAAATCTTGTACATTTGTGTGTGTGTGTGTGTGTGTGTGTACAGGGTGAGAATGTAATTCAAGGTCCTTCTCGGAACTGTTATGGTGAATGGGTGATTATCGCACTCGTTCTCCTCGACTTACTGTCTTGAAGTGATAGCAAACCCACTCGCCATCCATTGATGAACCAATGACATACGACCGGCTATTTGGTTAATGCAATATCTTTTCAATCACCTTGAAACTAATGGTAGACCTCTCTGGCCTCTTCGTTATTCATGCGTGGAGAGAGGTGTCTTTTGTCCTACCAAGTGAGAGTGATATAGCCTATGCTCTTCATTCTATCGTTGTTCACCGTAAAGAGATAGAAGTACGCAAAGTAATACCTCGGGTTTTTCTTCCCGCGTTGAGCAATACAAGAACACCTGATGAGAAAATTAATCCTCCTTGTCATCAGCGTATGACCAGAACAAATTGATACTGACACCTTCTATACAGGGGACAGATGAGATCACTTAGCTCACAATCAAGTTTACAAGTGCAAGATACTTCTGAATTGGCAGACTCTCGCAGCAGAAGTTTCATGTCATGGTTTCACCGCATACCATTTTACGATTCGAGATTAATGCCATTACGGTACCAGGATGATATATCCATACGATCAATGTAACTCCATTTATCCGTCTACCTGACAAAGGCTTCTGGAGATGCACATGGGAACTCTACGTGGTTGGCAGGCCCATTAATCCATTGAATAAGACCGTGTCAGCGGCGGTCCAGAGGAGCTGTCTACCAACAGATGCAACGCTTTCCTCATTCAAGAACATAAATTCAATCCAGTCGACTCGTTGGGTCGGACCTCCGTGGTGTAGCTCAGTTTTTTGCAGATGCTTTTCAATTTCCCGACTTAAATTAAATTATGCAGCTGTTCCTCTTTCTTCTTCTTCTTCTTCTTCTTCTTCTTTCCTCCCGACGCGCCAAATGACTCTCTCCATCTCGCCCGACTGATGCAAGACGAAGCATCACTCACGTAGTATTGTGGTGAGGGTGGGATGCTGAAGCCTCCTCACTGGGGTGCACTGTCATGGGAATCAGTGCATCGTTGTGGTGGTCAAGTCTTCGTACTATTGTGTTATCTGTTAACCTCCGACCGAGAATCATGCGAGCTTTTACTTTGTCTCCAGAAACTTCCTTATTGAGATCTGAGGTGTGTCAGCGATCGCAACTGATCCCTCCCTTCTGTGACACCCACGCTCCACTGAACACCTCGACCTGTTGGTGGGTTTGAAGGATCAGGCCTCCCTCAGCGTCCCACATGAATCATGTATACAGATTGCTACTTACACACAGGTCCTGAGAAATTTCAAAGCAATAGGTTTTTTTTTTCCTCGATCTGCACCTACATATCTGACGTATTCCAACATCTTCTTGCTTCCAGGCGAATATGCGGTCGTCTCTCATAAAAGGTAAGAGTACAGATGGAGGAAATAAGTGGCAGTCTGGAGGAGTAAAGAAAGAACCTCCTTTCCTACATATAGCCTGAGGCACAATGAGGCGGGATGCTGGTGCTCATGACGTTAGAAACATCAGTCTAATCGACCGTAAATACGGCGATTTCACCCTCAGAACGTAATATTCCTGCATCCACAATAAACATAATCTTAAAACCTGAGGAAACTTTTTATGAAGCTCCTGATATTTCAAGGTTGCGCGACACTCGAAATCAGGACGATGGTAGACTCCTTTGGAGTGAGACACTTCTTGATGGAAGTATACTCTGATGATGATAAATCAACGCCGAGGGTGACTCCCAACTTGCGTTGTAGCCTCATGAAGGCGGAGCCTATATGTATCATCGTCAGTTGACGAAACAAGTGTAAAGTCTCGTCAAAGACTTGCGCATATCGCAGCCTGAGATCTACAGGAGCCTCTGGAAAAGTGCCCAAGTGTATCTTCTTTATTAATATATATATATATATATATATATATATATATATATATATATATATATATATATATATATATATATATATATATATATATATATGCGTCTGAGTGCATGGAGCCAAACCACAAAGATGCAATGATTCCTCTTGGCCTGATGCTCCATGCTCTAGATTCATAAATGAGGACATTATACGTGGGCTATGACTATCAGTAAAGATGATAAAGCTACAGTTGTTTATGATAAAGAGTATCGTCTGTATAGGTAATTACTGCCCAACTATAACGGCAGGTCCAGCAAACAACAAATTTTGTAAGTCCAGTGACATCCCCATAAGAACCAGGAAGCAGATGTTTCTAAGTTGTTGAGCACCAGGACTGAGGCCAGGGCAGCAGAACCAAATAACCATCGTTAAGCTCCTCCCAGTTACCCATGCACTTACAAGCATGAGCCATACAAGGAAGCTTCTATTAGAATGATCCAACGTCTGTAGTTGATAAACTTATGGAAACCATTATTTAATCGAACATTAAGTATTAAAGGTTCTTAGCGTCCTTTTTGACGAATTTATTCAATTTCTTTACCATGTATGAGGCGAGTAAAGCAGTTGATGTCATCTCTTTAGATTTTCAAAAAGCGTCCGATAAAGTTCCTCATCGTGAGTTACTGACCAAAGTTAAATCACATCATATAGATTGGGTTGAGAGGTGAACTATTACAGATATATTAGAATCATCAAAGCTTTCAACAATCTTGATCTACCAGGATACTTATGAATAAATTTGTCTGATTTCATTCATTGTAATGTTTACAAACTCGGAGTCAAACGTTGTACCTAGAATGAGGCGGAGTCCTTGTTCTTCAACGTGATGGTTCATGTATGGAATGATTTACGTTAGATACGTTTAAGAATAGGTTGAATAAATATTTCGCTTCAGATCCACAATTAGATTATTTGCGCCTCTTTATCTACAATAATCTTGTATTCAAGGACGTCTTGCTACTCTTACCACATTGATGCATGAATTTCTCATCACTTCTACTTCACAAACAGCCTCAAAAGAACTCAATAGTCTGTTACTGTGTGAAGTCCTTTGTATTTCCTTGTATTAAGGAAACAAGGGAGACAAAGCTAAAATATCAATATAGCTTCTGGAAAGGTAGTTAAGCAACTAAATATATTTACAAGGTGCGTGGCTCATCCACATTCATAACATTTATCTAGACCAATTCTCTGATTACCAAACACCCTCGAAAGAACAAGGATGGATGGTGACATAAGAGAGTATTATTCCTGATAACTGACTGGACATTCTACTCAGCAAAACCAAACGCCAACAGATGTATTTTTCTCTTCATTATGAAAATAATTCTGCTTTGATTCATTGAAGAATCGAAAGCAACGCATAATTCAATATCAGAGGAAGTGAAATACAGATAAGCAGAAAAGACAACGAGAAACAACCATACATAATTGGCATACGTTATCATGTATAGATAACATTGGGGAATCTGATCACCCAAAGTTTGAGATGATCACCCGCGCCTGAAGAGCAGACACTAACACTGTGTCCACCTCGGCTTACTCGTGTGTGCCTCCAGACATCATGGTGATGTGTGCCAGTGATCTAGGGTTGATAAGAAAGATTCCGAACTGGCAAGAGTGAAACTCCAAGAAAAGCACTCAGAAGAAGGTAATTCCATCCTTCACACGGTGGCTTGTTACATTAAGGAAATAGAATTTTTTCTTAGTTTTATGATTCTTGATGATGACTCGATACGCCTGTCACATTAATTACCTGGTGAGCATTTGCATGTGACAGAGCTATTACTCATATGTGTCAGACCTGCCTAAACCTCCACATTGTGCTTTCAGATTCGTGACGGGTTCAAATGGGAGGAGGTTCAGGCTTATTAAATATAAATGTACGTAGATGTGTTTCTACCTTTATGTTTATTTCAGTTTCCAATGACGTCGCTGTTTTATAACCTGAAGATGACAAGCAATATATATATATATATATATATATATATATATATATATATATATATATATATATATATATATATATATATATATATATATATATATATATATATATATATATATATATATATATATATATATATATATATAAACATATATATATATATATATATATATATATATATATATATATATATATATATATATATATATATATATATAAACTTCCTTTCAAAATCCTGGTCACGGCATTCTGTCCGCAGTCAACCCAGCTGTACATCCTGTCTAGAGGGTTGGTCGATAAACTTGGTCCCTGGCTTACGCTATAGCTGGACAGTTTAGTTGGTGTGAGTCTGAATAGAGAGGAAATGGAGGAAGTTAAGTGTTATAGATACCTGGAGGTGGTCATGGCAGCGAGTGGAACCACTGGAAGCAGAAGTGATTCATAAGGTGTGTGAGAGGACAAAGGTTCTGGGAGCACTTAAGAATGTGTAGAAGGAGAGATCGTTTTCTGAGAGGGGAAAATTGGGTTTGTTTGAAGGTAAAGTAGTCCCAATCATATCATATATGGCTGCGGGGTATGGGCTATAAATGAGGATGTGCGGAGGTGGGTGGATGATATGAAATGTTTGGGGACAATACGCAGTGAAAGGTGGTTTGATTCAATAAGTAATAAAAGGGTAAGAGAGATGTTTAGTCATAAAAAGGGTTGTGGTTGAGAGAGTTGAAGATGATGCGCTGAAATAATTTGGAGATATGGAGAGAATGAGCGAGGAAAGGTTGATTAAGGGGATAGTATTTCACTCGCATCTGCCATCAGTACAGTATCATCAGCAAGCAACAACTTATTTACTTCCCCGACCATCTCATTCCCTACAGACTGCATGCTCGCTCCTCTTTTCAGGTCTCACATTTACCTCCCTCACCGCTTCATCCATAAACTAATTAAACAACCATGATGACATCACTCATCCCTGCCGTAGACCAACCTTCAGTTGGAACCATTCACTCTCCTCTCATCCTATTCTTATACATGCCTTCACCCCTGTTAAAAACTTCTCACTGCTTCTAGCCGTTCTCCTCCCATACCGTATATCATTAAGACCTTCCACAAGCCATCTCTATCAACCTTATCATATACTTTCTCCAGATCCATGAATGTCACATAAGAATCCACCACTTTCAATAAGAATTTCTCACACACATTCTTGAAAGCAAACTCTTGATCCACACATCCTCTACCACATCTGAAACACACTGTATCTCCTCAATCTGATGCTCTGTATAGGCCTTCATCATCTCAGTCACTACCTTCCTGTACAACGTAACAAGTAGATGCAACAGACTTATACCTCTGTAGATCGGACATTCACCTTTATCCCCCATGTCTTTATACAACAGCATTACACATGCATTTCGCCAATCCTCAAGCACTTCATCATGATCATTACCTAAACTAAAGATCCTAGTTAACCAACCAACAACACACACTCCTCTTTAAGGAATTCAGCTGCAGGACCATCCACTCCAGTCGCCTTGCCACATTTCATCTTAGGTACGACTTTCACTACCTCTTCTCTATCAAACTAATTTACAAGACTCTCTTACTTCGCATACTATATTGACCTAAACACCCTACATCTGCCACCCTATCATTTAACATATTCAACAGTCCTTCAGAAGACTCACTCCGTCTCCTTCCGCTTTTATCACTACCTGTTACCACTTCTCCATTTGTCCCCTTCAGCGATGATCCTGTTTGCTCTTTTTTTCATCGCACACTGTTAACCTCCTCCCAAATACATCTTACTCTCCTTAAAGTTCATTGATACTCGCTTATCCCAGCTCTTATTTGCCCATTTTTTCAACCCCTGTACCTCCTGCCGCTTTCTCTTATATATATATATATATATATATATATATATATATATATATATATATATATATATATAATATATATATATATATATATATATATATATATTCTTTTTTTTTTTTTTTTTTTTTTGCTTTGTCGCTGTCTCCCGCGTTTGCGAGGTAGCGCAAGGAAACAGACGAAAGAAATGGCCCAACCCACCCCCATACACATGCCTTGATTCAATCCACTGACAGCACGTCAACCCCGGTATACCACATCGCTCCAATTCACTCTATTCTTTGCCCTCCTTTCACCCTCCTGCATGTTCAGGCCCCGATCACACAAAATCTTTTTCACTCCATCTTTCCACCTCCAATTTGGTCTCCCTCTTCTCCTCGTTCCCTCCACCTCCGACACATATATCCTCTTGGTCAATCTTTCCTAACTCATTCTCTCCATGTGACCAAACCATTCCAAAACACCCTCTTCCGCTCTCTCAACCACGCTCTTTTTATTTCCACACATCTCTCTTACCCTTACGTTACTTACTCGATCAAACCACCTCACACCACACATTGTCCTCAAACATCTCATTTCCAGCACATCCATCCTCCTGCGCACAACTCTATCCATAGTCCACGCCTCGCAACCATACAACATTGTTGGAACCACTATTCCTTCAAACGTTCCCATTTTTGCTTTCCGAGATAATGTTCTCGACTTCCACACATTCTTCAAGGCTCCCAGAATTTTCGCCCCCTCCCCCACCCTATGATCCACTTCCGCTTCCATGGTTCCATCCGCTGCCAGATCCACTCCCAGATATCTAAAACACTTCACTTCCTCCAGTTTTTCTCCATTCAAACTCACCTCCCAATTGAATTGACCCTCAACCCTACTGTACCTAATAACCTTGCTCTTATTCACATTTACTCTTAACTTTCTTCTTTCACACACTTTACCAAACTCAGTCACCAGCTTCTGCAGTTTCTCACATGAATCAGCCACCAGCGCTGTATCATCAGCGAACAACAACTGACTCACTTCCCAAGCTCTCTCATCCCCAACAGACTTCATACTTGCCCCTCTTTCCAAGACTCTTGCATTCACCTCCCTAACAACCCCATCCATAAACAAATTAAACAACCATGGAGACATCACACACCCCTGCCGCAAACCTACATTCACTGAGAACCAGTCACTTTCCTCTCTTCCTACACGTACACATGCCTTACATCCTCGATAAAAACTTTTCACTGCTTCTAACAACTTGCCTCCCACACCATATATTCTTAATACCTTCCACAGAGCATCTCTATCAACTCTATCATATGCCTTCTCCAGATCCATAAATGCTACATACAAATCCATTTGCTTTTCTAAGTATTTCTCACATACATTCTTCAAAGCAAACACCTGATCCACACATCCTCTACCACTTCTGAAACCACACTGCTCTTCCCCAATCTGATGCTCTGTACATGCCTTCACCCTCTCAATCAATACCCTCCCATATAATTTGCCAGGAATACTCAACAAACTTATACCTCTGTAATTTGAGCACTCACTCTTATCCCCTTTGCCTTTGTACAATGGCACTATGCACGCATTCCGCCAATCCTCAGGCACCTCACCATGAGTCATACATACATTAAATAACCTTACCAACCAGTCAACAATACAGTCACCCCCTTTTTTAATAAATTCCACTGCAATACCATCCAAACCTGCTGCCTTGCCGGCTTTCATCTTCCGCAAAGCTTTTACTACCTCTTCTCTGTTTACCAAATCATTTTCCCTAAACCTCTCACTTTGCACACCACCTCGACCAAAACACCCTATATCTGCCACTCTATCATCAAACACATTCAACAAACCTTCAAAATTCAAAATATATATATATATATATATCCCACGATCCCCTTTTTTCCTGCTTTTCTTACACCCATGATCTTACTCTTTATTCGAAATTACCCTTATCAGAACATGCTTTTGTCTGTCTCATGTCGGCCTCTGTGAAATAGAAAAAACTTTAATGCCATACAGCCTACCAGGTATACTAGAATATACCTGTTTTATACAGAGGAATACAAACGAATTCAAACAACAGCAGTTCACTGGGTCCCTTCGATTCAGTCTGTGATGGTGGAAGATATCAGAGACTGAGACAGTAGTGTGGTAAAAGGTGTAAGGCATGACGATAATTTAGAGATAAAAACCTGCAAGCTGTCACTGTGGCGAAGGAAGCGCAAATGCTAACTGGATTAACCTTTGCCAGTGTAGCCTGATGTCTTTTCACCCACTTTTGCTCATTAGGCAAAACTGTGACTATGATATTTATACTTTTTATCTTATTTGATTATTTTCTTTTTTTTCATGTTTGTACTCCATAACATTTTGGCGATGGAGCGAAAACTGATTCTACAGAAAAAACAAACTGCATCATTATGATAGTTCCCTTAGGTTGGAGATATTGTTACCGAAGTTATGAAGTCACATGGTGCACACATGTTTATCCGATGGCTCACAAGCACAGTCATGCTCATCACCTCAGCTCTGACCCTACGAATACATACATCATAGGAGAAGGTCTGACGAGTCTTCAGCAATGCTAGCAGACAGTAGCGTGGCTACTATTGTCCTGTTGAGGGACAGGCGCAAAAGGACTTCCTGCAATCGTAGTGTTAGGAAGGTTGGTCAGTGACTTAGTGGGTCTGTCCACTGATGTTCTTGCTACCTTGTTGTCGCTTCATCGAAAGGGATTTTCGAAGACATTGTTTTTTAATGGAGAATGCAGACCACTCCAAACTGTGAGGACAATGAAAACATGGTAACATATCTTCTACCAAGTGATGTTCATCTCTAGTGAAACACGTCTGTCTAAAAGCATGAAAAATGCATTTCTATTGCCGATAACTAGCACTGAATTTTTCTATGTAAAATGCACGGCATAAAAGTATATCATCCAGTAGGGATACCCCGAAATAACCTCAGCCTTGTTTCATACTTCTAATGACAAAAAAATCAGCCGCAGGCATTGTCGTTATCAAGAAGCAAATACCGTAGCATATTCGCGCGTTCCGTTACATCTGCATGATAATCCCAGTTTATGAAGACAACGTCACGGATTAATCCCGCGTTCCTGGAGACGCAATTGTTGAAATTGGATATTTATATTAATAGAGTTTCTTGCCTATCTACCGCCTTTTATTGGTCCCTCGGGATATGCACCTTCAGCCTGTGGTCGACTTCGACAGCGATTTCGACTGATGAGATAATCTTTGCTCCGGGGGTTCACCTTGTTGACCGCACCGCCTCGCGGGTTACGATGAAGCTACCAAACATCTGCTGGCCGGCCAGTCATCCAGAACGACTTCCCAGCGTCCCTCGGCAGGCTGAGTCGAATTAACCACTGAGAGAACCACAGCAGGTGACGGACTCGGTCATAAACTGGAAAGCTGTTCTGAACCTCTTTCGTCTGATGCAAGGGACTGATGGAAAGGTATTCTGAACTTGTTTCGCCTGATTCAAGGGACCGATGGAAAGGTATTCTGAACTTGTTTCGCCTGATGCATGGAACCGATGGATAGGTATTCTGAACTTATTTCGCTGATACAAGGAACCAATGGAAAGGTATTCTGAACTTGTTTCGTCTGATGCATGGAACCGATGGATAGGTATTCTGAACTTGTTTCGCCTGATGCAAGGAACCCATGGAAAGGTATTCTGAACTTGTTTCACTGATGCAGGGAACCGATTGAAAGGTATTCTGAAATTGTTTCGCTGATGCAAGGAACCGATGGAGAGGTATTCCGAACTTGTTTCGCTTGATGCATGGAACCGATGGAAAGGTATTCTGAACTTATTTCGCTGATACAAGGTACCAATGGAAAGGTATTCTGAAATTGTTTCGCTGATACAAGGGACTGATTCTTTGTAAGAAAAAAAAAATCAAGTATTCACTAAAGAATATAGCTATCGACTTAAGCCTGGACGACTACACCCGTGAGCACCGGCGATATACAGAGACCAAGACCCGCAGGCGGAAACCTTAGTTGCGGCAGAATAAGATTTAGGGATATTCTTAGCGTTATTTCAGACTTAATATATCAAAAAAGTTTCAGCACAAAAGCAGCGCCATAAAAAAAAACAGTTGCTGTATCTCTCCGTAACATGAAAAATTATCGCCATTGTTGCCCTACAATGACACCCCCCGCCCGCCTCCTGCTGAAAGCGGCAGAAGATAAAGACTCGCGTGAATTTTCCACCAGAGACGGCGAGCCAGGGCGCCGGACGGGAAGCTGAAATTCCCACCCACGATGCAGCAGTCATCAGAAGGGGGAGTCCAGAGAAAAAAAGATCCTATTGTTGTCATCTGGAGCAAATTCCTCCGGAGTTTCCTGCCGGTACGGCTTTCGGTATATTAAGAGCTCGAGACGTCGATGTACTTCGCAACTCCTGCGTCCATTTGGAGTGGGACTTGACGATGTTTCCCCCTAAGGAGTCCTCCTCCAACACCTTGTGGTCTGGGAGTTGTATCGTGAGATGGCAGTGGCTAGAAATGATGAGTTACTTGTGCTATTGTCTGAAGGATAGTAATAGTAGCAAGAGCACTATTATATGTACTACATCAACTGAGGAGACGTGCATCAGGGGAAGTGCTACAGCTTCGCAGGGGAAGTGCTACAGCTTTGCAGGGGAAGTGCTACAGCTTTGTAGGGGAAGTGCTACAGCTACGCAGGGGAAGTGCTACAGCTTCGCAGGGGAAGTGCTACAGCTTCGCGGGGGAAGTGCTACAGCTTCGCAGGGGAAGTGCTACAGCTTCGCGGGGGAAGTGCTACAGCTCCGCAGGGGAAGTGCTACAGCTTCGCGGGGGAAGTGCTACAGCTCCGCAGGGGAAGTGCTACAGCTTCGCAGGGGAAGTGCCACAACTTCGAAGTGTCAGTTTCCTGCAC
Organism: Panulirus ornatus; assembly: GCF_036320965.1. NCBI lineage: Eukaryota > Metazoa > Arthropoda > Malacostraca > Decapoda > Palinuridae > Panulirus > Panulirus ornatus. Next base: position 28,550,215 of record NC_092241.1, read on the forward strand.
TGATTCGACTCACACCCTCCCCGTCATGATTCTCAGTCTTAGCCTTAATTTCTGTTTCATTAAACCTAAGCTATTTTAAAGTATATCTCCTCATTAAGTAAACCATACACCCAACCTCTATCTGACTTGTCCTTTCTTTTTCATTATGGGGTTCTGGAGTATTTTTCATGAAAATAAAATCTCTAAAGGTTTCAACTGCGACTCATTGAGGTCGTAAATGATTCTCTTTAGAGAACTGGAACACTTGAAGGAACAGACAGTACGTGCAAGTAAGAGACTCTGAAGATGGAAAAGTATATTCATGGTGGATTCAAATCAAGATGCAGGTTCGGGAATATCATATATATATATATATATATATATATATATATATATATATATATATATATATATATATATATATATATATATATATATATATATATATATACCAGCAATCTAGAATGTCATATAATGCATCTCAGTTGTCAGCTACCTTAACATGACTGTAATTACTAGTGTCAACCAAACAACGGTTTCATATCGGTGAACTAACACAAGCATTCTATATTCGTTTATCTTTATCACTATTAGTATCAATTTTTCATCTATCTAACAATAATCTACCATTATATATATATATATATATATATATATATATATATATATATATATATATATATATATATATATATATATGAAAATAAAGGATTCACTGTATAAACTGCTGCAATCATTCGAGATCGGTTTAAACCGGACAACGAAAAGAGGGACAAGTAAATTTCCATTACATTTAGTAAACAGTTAACACACACAGACTCTCACACGTATACATACAAGTCTAATACCAGTAATAACTTGTATACTTATATGGTCACCCATCTATAACTGCTCAAAGAGGAAACACTAAGACGTTATTGATTGGCAGCCCCAAACCTACAGCAGCAGAAGGCTTTCAGCGAAATACCATTTCTCACTCCTTACAGCAACTTCAATCGCTTTGTTCGCTGGTAACTGGTGCTGTCTATAGCGACTATTTTCTTTACTGTCTTTGCTACGCTATTTGGGCGTGTCGACTTTTCCGCTAATAGACGTAATGTTACCACCCACATACTCGCAGGCGGTGCAAACCAGCTCAAGTCTTGCAGATGAATACGACTTCTGATTATGTCAGATTATACACGCTGGGGTTAGACGCCTCCAATGATAAGAATACCCAAGCGAGCTAACAGTAGGTACTGTAGGAGAGATGACACTGCTGGTGGTGCGAAGATAAAGGCGTTGATATACTTGCTGTAATGCTTGCGTGTGTCGAGTGAAGTGACCTGCCGGCATCGTAAGCTCAGCTGCTGAACTTGTGAATGCAGACCGCAATGAATACGACGTCTGGTTATGCTCAGCAGGAGCCCTGGGTAACAATAGCTCGGATATGAGTTAGCCAACACGTCTTGACTCGCTTTTGGTCTGACATGGACTGATCGGTCACGAGGTTCGCATGCAGGTGCCGGGGCAAGGTCGAGTTCTCAGTGCGTAATGTAAATAAGAAGTCTGGTCGGCGGGTGGTTGTAGAAGCTATGAATCTTAGCTGGAATGAAAATATTCATCTTAGTCTACGATGACCCGTGGTTATATGAGAGTCAGGTGAGTTTTCAGTGTTATAAGATTCTATAAGGGCATATGTGTCATTCACCATGGCTCTCGCTGTGAGATAGACTAGTTATGTCAATTTCCACTCAGCTTACATTTGCGTGTTGGTGGGAACTCCGGGCAGCATACAGTGAGAGAGGAAGAACCCTCGATGATTATCTACAATAGTAAATATAAACAGATCAATAGAAAATAATCCAATTGCTATAGTCAGATTAGTGATTATATCATATTCAGCTGCAGTTGATATCATGATTTGCTCTAATATACTTTAGACGGTGCAGAATGGGTCTATTAAGCAACAAATATGTTGTGTCGTGATACGTATGTATCAGATCGTTAAGGAGCGAAAAAAAAAAACATGTCTTCAGAAAGCCACAGGAGTGATTAGGTCGTGTGAGACAGGCTGCAGATCTGCGAGGTTAGTGAGACACGATGATAGTGTGTCTCAAGGCGATCGAAGAATGTAGAGACCATGTAAGATAGATTCAGTGAATGGCATATGAAGGAGAAAAGCGCACTCCAGGATGTGAGGTTAGAGGAGTAATGATGCAGTAGATCATAGACGGTGGCATCACTTTGTGTGTGAGGGTTGAGACCTGAATGGTAATGTTTAACCTAACAACTTACTTTGAAAAATGAGTGAGAAACCTTCTAGTTAATGAAGAAAACAGTTGTTTCGTCAATCTGTACGTAATCTGAGCTAAGGTATAAACTTCTTAACGCAATCTGCAATATTCATGTGGGAAGTGAAATACCTATTACAGGCAATCTCAAGTCGAGGAAGTTAATTTCCCGGTCAATAAAGAGAGGCTTTGATAATCTAGCTCACTGAATGTCATCGTAATGTTGCAAGAGAGAAAAAAAAAATAATAATTAGAGCTTCTGTCACCCTTATGAGTTGACAAAAGGTAAAATGTATGAAAGAAAAATTATCAAATTGAGTACAACAGAGAGTTTATGAACGAAAGAAATCCCGAGACTGAAATATCCAACACTTACAAGAGAATAGTCACATATGAGCTGAACCAGTCAAATCTTTTAGTAGTATTCAAGGGAAGTTCACCATCAGGAAAACGTTACCGTCTTTATTGGACACTCAGGCAGCTGTTATCTTTGGTATGAGGACGAGCAATATACCTCTGTACTTCCAAAAGGCCTCGATGCACCATTAATGTCTGAGTTTATGTTTTCATGACAGAGTTATAGCGAGCCATTCATACATTATATTACGTAAACTGTTGCTAACCTTCATTACCAAGCCTTGGCTTTTTTCACTTGGAGGATGTACAGAGAATGAGATGGATTGTTGGGAAATGAGATGAAGTCAGTTGTTTTCCAAATCCAGTCATGAGACGACCTTACCATAACAAACTGTCGTGCAATTATAATCCACATCTAAAGACAGAAAGATGATAACATGGTAAATTATAGCACAGTAGATTATAGCTTTCCAGCAAAAAGGTATGTATTAGAGACACTAGGAAATGATAACTATCTACTTAAACATAAACTGCATTAACGGGCAATCTTATTATAATATCAAGAAGAGATAGATGAATAGCGTGACCAAACGAATCATCATGTACACTCAACACTTTTTCCCAGTCAGTCAAAAGTTTCATCCCTCCTGGCGTTTAAAGAAAAAAATAAATCAAAAAGGGGTAGTTAAGGGGGCAGACAAGTTATGCCATATAATCATTAACCTTCCTTCGTCTTTTGCTGATCCGAAAGCTTTGCATTAGCAAAGCCCTTACTACACTTACACCAAACGTGCACCTCAGTCTCATTAAACAATATGGTGAGGATCACCTGAGGTGCTTTTTCAATACGTTATACTTCTATGTATAACAATATTTCTTAAGGTTTCCTAAGACCCTACACACACACACACACACACACACACACACACACACACACACATACACACACACACACACACACACACACACCTAACTCTGGTACGTTGGAATCACAGCCTTGCTGAGTGTGGTGTAAATTCATTATAACGCAGCAGGTCATGGCGTTACCTTTCAGGCCTTGATAACACAGGGCAACGGGGCTGGACTCCGTAAATACTCTATATTTTAAAGTCGCGTTCAGTTAAACCGCTGCGTGTGTGTGTGTGTGATATGACTCGATGTTCTATTGGTTATAAATAATAGTTTCCTGAGCCACTCCTATTTACTCGTCTTTAAGGGACAGTGTGACCATCGCGCCGACCAGCGTCCTGGTTGATATCCCGGAGCGAAGGCCTGATTCTCTGAGATAACAGTTTCTCTCTCTCTCTCTCTCTCTCTCTCTCTCTCTCTCTCTCTCTCTCTCTCTCTCTCTCTCTCTCTCTCTCTCTCCCCTCCAGGACCCGCATGTGGATGATATCTGGCTCGGAGGAGGATAGCGAGAGGAAATGATTGGGAAGATACGGTGCTGACCATCTTTCTCTCCTCTTGTATCTTTTCTTCTTCGCCGATGATTGGATACATGATAGAAATGAATTGTCAACTTTGTCATCGTGAGTCATGATTCGAATCGATCGCATTACATTCATGTGGATATCGGCTATAGACGTCATTAACCCCCTAGTTTTACAGTTGTCATGTTTCTCTCCGATGCAACGCAGTGGTTCGTTCGTTCGTTCGTGCGCTCGTTCGGCTATTGTGATGCGAATATTATGCAATTCACTTCATCTATTTCCCACCCAAAAAAAGATCCTGAGGGAAGGCGTTGTTGATACTCTGCCTTAACCGAATTATGCAACCACCTCACGCATTGGGTGTGTGCTGGTCAACCCCCCAGCAATTACTGGCGGTGGTAACCGATGTAAATCGTCGGGTATCGGTATCGGTATGTTATCTCTCAGCAGCGGTCAGATATAACGATTTTAGAAATTTAGGATGCATACGTATCAGGCCATCAGGCCTGCCGCTCCCATAACAACAAGACATTATCAATATGTCCTTTGACATACACAGACGTTTTGAGTCGCATAGTTATTTATATGACCAAAGGTGATTCTACACATGATAAGCATATTTCCGAAGTGATTAAGATGGGGAATTTCTAATTCTAGAAAACATTACGAGTCATACCAGATTGGATGAGAACGGAGAAGTTGCAGAACACTCGATCCTGAAAGCTGTACGATTCAACAGGACGGTGTGGGCTAAATTAATGAATATTAAATGATAGAGTTCCTCTCACGGTAGTCTGTGATACAAGAACAACATGGGGTAATTACAGTTAACGATTAATTGTACCTGGTACAGATTTCACTCTGAGCTTTCTCTATGGTTACGAAAGTGACTAGAAAAAACTCAGTTGTTCTTTCTTTCTGTTTTTCTTTCTTTATCTATTTATCTATCTATTGTTTCCACTGCAAACTACTTTGTTCTGTTTTATGTGTTTGCGTGATGTTATGTCTGTTTGTTACCTCTACTTACTGTATAGATTTTCATGTAACTTAGGCTCCAACTATCTCTTTAAGCAAGAACTGTAAATAACGTCGACTTTCATAAGTAAAGGAATCATATATGACCATTATTTCGTTTACGAGTCATTGGATGTTGCTATTCCTTAAATAAGAAAATAATTCTTCTTAAACAAGCAATTTCTTAAAAGAAAAATCAATGTAGTATTTGAATATCATTTTTGTGTTAAATGTTTTCATATTTCTATTGATACACCATGTTGCTTGGAAATGTACTCATGAGGATATATCTATATTCATGAATATACGCACCTAAAATTATATCTGTGCAAGCAGACACACACACAGATCATCCCAGACAAGCAAACACATGCACTTTCTCTTAATACCAAAGGCTCTTGTAACGACAAGGCTTTCAAGAAGACATAAACATGCGAAAGAAGCAGAGAAAGAAGGAAAACGAAAACTAGAAGAATCCATCGGTTTTAAGGAGTTAAAAAACTTTTAATGCATGCATGGATCATGGTGAGGTGCCTGAGAATTGGCACAATGTATGTATAGTGCCACTACATAAACGCAAGAGGGACAAATGCGAATGCTCGAATTACAGAGGTATAAGTTTGTCGAGTGCACCTGGTATTATATGTTGTAAGGAAGAGTGGTGATTGAAGGGGTGTGAGGAAAAACGAGGGAACCATTGGAAGCATCAGAGAAGGGAGTAGACAGTAAAAATTGTTAACAGGTAGAAATGATGTGATTAGGAGATTAAGTGAACATCCAAAGGACTGTTGAAAGTGTTCGATGACAGGCTGGTAAACATAGGGTATTTTGAACTTGGTGGTATGCGAAGCGAGGGTCATATAGCAAGTGTCTCGTTCAAAGAGATTTCTGTGGTGACACTTTTGTGTTAAACGAAGCGTGGAAAAATGGATGGGATGGACGGGATTGCAATAGAATTTCTCAAGATCTGGGGTGACTATGTTGTTAATTGGTCAGCTCAGGTTTCCGGTGTATGCATGGCTCATGCTGAGGTGCCTGAGGATTGGCGGAATACCTGTATAGCGTCACTGCATCAGGAAAAATAGCAAAAGTGAATGCTTGAATCAGAGAAGTCAGAGTTTGCTGAGCATGCCTGGTAAGTGGTATGGGAGACGGGTAAAAGAAGGGGCTCCTGAAGCAGGAAGTATGTATATGAATATATGCATATATGCGCTACCGGACTCCGCCTGCTCGAGGTTACACTGTATTGTTGTCAGTTAACGAGAGAGAGAGAGAGAGAGAGAGAGAGAGAGAGAGAGAGAGAGAGAGAGAGAGAGAGAGAGAGAGAGAGTAAATAAGAAGCATTTCGCTTCAAAGGCTTTCATCCTGTCTCTGCCACTGAATGCAGCGCAGTCTTGAAGCCTTGGAGCCCCAGAAAAAAAGGATTCTGGCTATCACCAGAACCCTAAAAGGTGCTGGATATATATATATATATATATATATCATCACCACAAGTTGTATGTTCCCGCCTGCCAACTGATGCTATTGTTAAAGTGTGAGTTGTGACGACGGACGGAGGACGACAACGACGACAAAGCACTACACGACCCGCGAGTGTCTGTCATGCTACGCAGGAGACACAGGAGCCAGCCAGCCCTGAGAGTTCGAAGCTGACTCAGCATCCTAGAAGTCATGCTGAGGACGCTGCATGACCTGGACGAGTCACACAAAACTCCCTCGTCGTGACTGATGGCTGCCACAACCCTACACCTGCCGGGCTGCGGAAGCGCTACCTCGACTACATGCGGGTGGAGGGGGTCGTCATTTCATGTGTGGCGGGATGGAGACGTGAATGAATGAGGGCATTGGATAGGGTGCAGACAGCCATGGCCAGACCTCGACCTATGCCCTGCAAGAGTGCAAGAACCTCTGCGCCAAGGAGCAAGGACATGGTCACACCCATCGACAACGGTAACCTCCAGAAGACCGATTTCGACGATGAAGGCCTGCACTGTGGCTGAGAGATTGACTTGGGGAGGCAGAAGTGATATTGTGACAGTGATTGTGTCAGCGTCGCGTCGCCTCGCCGCAGTGTATCGAGGCAGACTTCCCCAGAACTTTTAAAGGGGAAGTAATGTTTATAGTTGTGTTAATGGAGTGATAGTTTTCATGCATGGTGTTTTTGACAAGAAAATAGTGAAGTTGGAGAAAAATGTAGCTTAGACATTGAAGCTTATTGTTACAGTGGTGAAATTGATGAGAACTGCTATTGACATTTGTGTGAATAAATTGTACATTTCCTTTTCCATAGCCAGAGGTTGAACCATTATGTGACATTCTTTTTTTTCATTCATTTCAATCTAAAAGTTTGTTTTCTAAATTGTTTCTTACATTTTTTCATATGTATATATGTGTGTGTGTGTGTGTGTGTGTGTGTATGTGCGTGTGTGTATGTGTGTGTGTGTGTATATGTATATATATATGTATATTATCCCTGGGGATAGGGGTGAAAGAATACTTCCCACGTATTCCTCGCGTGTCGTAGAAAGCGACTAGAGGGGACGGGAGCGGGGGGCCGGAAATCCTCCCCTCCTTGTATTAACTTTCTAAAATGGGAAACAGAAGAAGGAGTCGCGCGGGGAGTGATCATCCTCCTCGAAGGCTCAGAGTGGGGTGCCTAAATGTGTGTGGATGTAACCAAGATGTGAAAAAAGGAGAGATAGGTAATATGTTTGAGGAAAGGAACCTGGATGTTTTGGCTCTGAGTGAAACGAAGCTCAAGGGTAAAGGGGAAGAGTGGTTTGGAAATGTCTGGGGAGTGAAGTCAGGGGTTAGTGAGAGGACAAGAGCAAGGGAAGGAGTAGCAATACTCCTGAAACAGGAGTTGTGGGAGTATGTGATAGAATGTAAGAAAGTAAATTCTCGATTAATATGGGTAAAATTGAAAGTTGATGGAGAGAGGTGGGTGATTATTGGTGCATATGCACCTGGGCATGAGAAGAAAGATCATGAGAGGCAAGTGTTTTGGGAGCAGCTGAATGAGTGTGTTAGCGGTTTTGATGCACGAGACCGGGTTATAGTGATGGGTGATTTGAACGCAAAGGTGAGTAATGTGGCAGTTGAGGGAATAATTGGTATGCATGGGGTGTTCAGTGTTGTAAATGGAAATGGTGAAGAGCTTGTAGATTTATGTGCTGAAAAAGGACTGATGATTGGGAATACCTGGTTTAAAAAGCGAGATATACATAAGTATACTTATGTAAGTAGGAGAGATGGCCAGAGAGCGTTATTGGATTACGTGTTAATTGACAGGCGTGCGAAAGAGAGACTTTTGGATGTTAATGTGCTGAGAGGTGCAACTGGAGGGATGTCTGATCACTATCTTGTGGAGGCTAAGGTGAAAATTAGTATGGGTTTTCAGAAAAGAGGAGTGAATGTTGGGGTGAAGAAGGTGGTGAGAGTGAGTGAGCTTGGGAAGGAGACCTGTGTGGGGAAGTACCAGGAGAGACTGTGTACAGAATGGAAAAAGGTGAGAACAATGGAAGTAAGGGGAGTGGGGGAGGAATGGGATGTATTTAGGGAATCAGTGATGGATTGCGCAAAAGATGCTTGTGGCATGAGAAGAGTGGGAGGTGGGCTGTTTAGAAAGGGTAGTGAGTGGTGGGATGAAGAAGTAAGAGTATTAGTGAAAGAGAAGAGAGAGGCATTTGGACGATTTTTGCAGGGAAAAAATGCAATTGAGTGGGAGAAGTATAAAAGAAAGAGACAGGAGGTCAAGAGAAAGGTGCAAGAGGTGAAAAAAAGGGCAAATGAGAGTTGGGGTGAGAGACTATCAGTAAATTTTAGGGAGAATAAAAAGATGTTCTGGAAGGAGGTAAATAGGGTGCGTAAGACAAGGGAGCAAATGGGAACTTCAGTGAAGGGCGTAAATGGGGAGGTGATAACAAGTAGCGGTGATGTGAGAAGGAGATGGAATGAGTATTTTGAAGGTTTGTTGAATGTGTCTGATGACAGAGTGGCAGATATAGGGTGTTTTGGTCGAGGTGGTGTGCAAAGTGAGAGGGTTAGGGAAAATGATTTGGTAAACAGAGAAGAGGTAGTAAAAGCTTTGCGGAAGATGAAAGCCGGCAAGGCAGCAGGTTGGATGGTATTGCAGTGGAATTTATTAAAAAGGGGGGTGACTGTATTGTTGACTGGTTGGTAAGGTTATTTAATGTATGTATGACTCATGGTGAGGTGCCTGAGGATTGGCGGAATGCGTGCATAGTGCCATTGTACAAAGGCAAAGGGGATAAGAGTGAGTGCTCAAATTACAGAGGTATAAGTTTGTTGAGTATTCCTGGTAAATTATATGGGAGGGTATTGATTGAGAGGGTGAAGGCATGTACAGAGCATCAGATTGGGGAAGAGCAGTGCGGTTTCAGAAGTGGTAGAGGATGTGTGGATCAGGTGTTTGCTTTGAAGAATGTATGTGAGAAATACTTAGAAAAGCAAATGGATTTGTATGTAGCATTTATGGATCTGGAGAAGGCATATGATAGAGTTGATAGAGATGCTCTGTGGAAGGTATTAAGAATATATGGTGTGGGAGGCAAGTTGTTAGAAGCAGTGAAAAGTTTTTATCGAGGATGTAAGGCATGTGTACGTGTAGGAAGAGAGGAAAGTGATTGGTTCTCAGTGAATGTAGGTTTGCGGCAGGGGTGTGTGATGTCTCCATGGTTGTTTAATTTGTTTATGGATGGGGTTGTTAGGGAGGTAAATGCAAGAGTCCTGGAAAGAGGGGCAAGTATGAAGTCTGTTGGGGATGAGAGAGCTTGGGAAGTGAGTCAGTTGTTGTTCGCTGATGATACAGCGCTGGTGGCTGATTCATGTGAGAAACTGCAGAAGCTGGTGACTGAGTTTGGTAAAGTGTGTGGAAGAAGAAAGTTAAGAGTAAATGTGAATAAGAGCAAGGTTATTAGGTACAGTAGGGGTGAGGGTCAAGTCAATTGGGAGGTGAGTTTGAATGGAGAAAAACTGGAGGAAGTGAAGTGTTTTAGATATCTGGGAGTGGATCTGTCAGCGGATGGAACCATGGAAGCGGAAGTGGATCATAGGGTGGGGGAGGGGGCGAAAATTTTGGGAGCCTTGAAAAATGTGTGGAAGTCGAGAACATTATCTCGGAAAGCAAAAATGGGTATGTTTGAAGGAATAGTGGTTCCAACAATGTTGTATGGTTGCGAGGCGTGGGCTATGGATAGAGATGTGCGCAGGAGGATGGATGTCCTGGAAATGAGATGTTTGAGGACAATGTGTGGTGTGAGGTGGTTTGATCGAGTAAGTAACGTAAGGGTAAGAGAGATGTGTGGAAATAAAAAGAGCGTGGTTGAGAGAGCAGAAGAAGGTGTTTTGAAATGGTTTGGGCACATGGAGAGAATGAGTGAGGAAAGATTGACCAAGAGGATATATGTGTCGGAGGTGGAGGGAACGAGGAGAAGAGGGAGACCAAATTGGAGGTGGAAAGATGGAGTGAAAAAGATTTTGTGTGATCGGGGCCTGAACATGCAGGAGGGTGAAAGGAGGGCAAGGAATAGAGTGAATTGGAGCGATGTGGTATACAGGGGTTGACGTGCTGTCGGTGGATTGAATCAAGGCATGTGAAGCGTCTGGGGTAAACCATGGAAGGCTGTGTAGGTATGTATATTTGCGTGTGTGGACGTATGTACATGTGTATGGGGGGGGGGGCCATTTCTTTCGTCTGTTTCCTTGCGCTACCTCGCAAACGCGGGAGACAGCGACAAAGTATGAAAAAAAAAAAAAAAAAAATATATATATATATATATATATATATATATATATATATATATATATATATACATATATATATATATATATATATATATATATATATATATATATATATATATATATATATATATATATGTATATATATATTTCATACATATTCGCCATTTTCCGCGCTAGCGAGGTAGCGTTAAGAACCGAGGACTGAGCCTTGGAGGGAATATCCTCATTTGGCCCCCTTCTCTGTTCCTTCTCTTGGAAACTTAAAAACAAGAGGGGAGGATTTCCAGCCCCACCGCTCCCTCCAAGTCGCCTTCTACGACACGCAGGGAATACGTGGGAAGTATTCTTTCTCTCATATCCCCTGGGATATATATATATATATATATATATATATATATATATATATATATATATATATATATATATATATATATATATATATATATATAAAACTAGAACCTGAAGGCCATAGCTGTGTCTAGCATAGGTACAGTAGCAGTTCACTGAAATTAAAAGCTGTTGTTATCAGACCGAGGGAGAATTCTCGGAATGCTCACTCCAACCTTTTAAGAGCACCATCATGTAATGCTAATGTGGTTTACGTGGTCGATAAGACCCACTTGCTCCCCTGCCGTTAATAGCACCGACCTACCTTGAACACAAGCCCGAAAATGTTTACATACCCGCTTCTAATATAAGGGCCAGATTCCATCTGACAAATACTGCGGAATCCAATTAGCAATTCATTACCGCGCTATGTACTCATAAGGATTATCTAATACCCATGCTAATGCATGTATTAAAGGTCAATTAATATCGTGTAAAACAGCGAAGCCCACGTTGCGGTGCGCGCTATCAAGATGAGCGGGTCGAAGATGTGCATATTGATAACGTAGGGTCGAACCGTCCGTAAGGCCAGCGCGCGTCATCAGGTACGAACTGGGAGAGACAGCTTAAAGCTTAAGCCTACGTTTATATAATCAGAGAAAGGGAAATCATAGCGGCCAAAGATCATATGTTCGTATTTCAAATACACTGAGCACATACGGCTATCAGGTAATATTCACCTGCAAGGCTTCTTCTTCTTCTTCTTCTTCTTCTTCTTCTTCTTCTTCTTCTTCTTCTTCTTCATTTTTTGTCTTACATCTTTCTAGTTAATGGTAACCTACAAGGTACAATCGAATACTGTTTTGTTTTTTTCAATGTTGTTTTGATATTCAGCACATCAGCAGGCGGTATATGATGGTCGGTGTTCTGTGACAA
>NC_092241.1:28567296-28694796 GCF_036320965.1 Panulirus ornatus
CCATTATCAACAATACTTGTGTTGATTAATTTCACAGCAACTCAACTATGTCGTAAGCTCTCGCACAGTAATCCCATTTGGATGAAAGAAGTGTTTTTACGGATGACTTAGATTTAACACGTTTGCTATGAACGACATCCAAGAAATATAAGATGTACAGAAAACTCTTGGTTAGATACTTATATTATTTTCTTTGCTTCGATCCGCGCTTCGTAACCCGGTTTCACAGAGCTGCATTGATTCATCTGTACAAAATTAATTTAATAATCTGTATTTTGGCTAGACAGAAGAAAATCATATGTACATCGCTGACAGCACATACAAGAACGAAAAAATAATGATGAGCTCTTAGATAAGTAAGAGACCTTGAAAGCCAACGACAGACAGTCTGGACAAAGACACCTTCCTTTATCATTTGCCTTTGAAGCCATATCTTGATCTGAAAATCAAGGAATGAGGGAATCATCATGGCTACGACCAGCAGCGAGGGTGACAAGTATGTGTTGGTCGTATGAATCTGGTCGTGGATGCTAGTGGACGCTGGAGCCGTGAGTGTTGTACAGTACTCGTGTAGATTTTACCTTTACATTCCCATTTTCTTATCTTTATAATGTAACCATCAGACCACTTGTATATTTTGGCAGGTCGCCTCATGTTGCCACCACAAAGATAAGTTATCGTCGCTTTCACTTACAAAGCGAGTCTCACTCCTGCCACTTCATTTATTTCTACGCTGATAATTAGAATTAATTTACGTCCTGCAGGGAGATGCTGCTGCCCTGGGGAGAAGTAACTGGCAGGGCGTTGTCGGAAGACGGAGCTGGCAATAAGCTGCCACCGGACACGCGAAGCATGTACGTGTCGGCGCGTCTACGACCTGTTCATCCTCATGCGGATGCCAAAGCTACACTCAGTTCGAAAACAGATGAGTCTACCCACGACGGAATTAAGTGACTGTCGCTGCTATCACCGTCGTCATAATCATTATCAATACTGTCTTCATTAGTAGCAACAAGAGTGTCGTCATTATCATCATCATCATCACTATTATCACTATCGTTATTTTGACCCTCATTATCATTGCCTTGACCTTCATCACGGTTATCATCATCGTCATCACCATTATCACCCTTCAACCCGTCAACACAAAATTACTGATTCTCAAGTCACTATCCTCATCATCAATATCATAAACTTACTCGTCAATGATTGATACCATCATCATCACTATCCTCGCGTCATAACCACGGTAGAAAACCCGATCTTATAGACCTAGAGAGCTAAACAGAGAGGAACATTAGAGAACCATGGTGAGTGACACCTCACCATCCATGGATGCAAATCTGAGTAAGCTTAGCAGTTTGACCTCCTCCCTCCTCTCATCACCCACCCTCCGCCCTCCCCCCTATGGTATCAGATGTGAACACAGCCAGCCCCACGATCGACGTGGCGCGCCCTGTGTTAAAAGTTCCCGCTGGCGGGGATGGAGAGGGTGTTGGTACCATCAGATATCGTCAGGCCTTTCTTATCTGGATACCAAACGTAAGTCTTTGTTAAGTGCGGAGTCTTTATGGTAATAAACTCTTTTACCGAGAGATGCAACTTCAAGTTTATGTTTAATCTTATTAGTTACGCCCGACAGATCAGAGGGATCGACTGCTCCGTTGGTAATGAATATCAAGCTTTAAGGGCAAAAAAAAAAAAATAGTATAAGATTATCATGGGCCGACTAGATAGCGAACAGGTTGTGGGGGGAGAAAAAGCTGAAACTCAACGTGTGTAATACAAACACGATATTTACATAATTCACATCTAAATAACAACACCTAAAGCTTTAGAATGAGAGCCTTAACAACCGCGCTTTCTAGTCGGCAGTTTCATTAAATGTTAATGGAGTGTGGGTGTTAGAGGAAGAAAAAAATCATAAACGAAAGCACACAGCAAAAGACCACTGGATTCCTTTAGAGGCTGATTGTGTTAGCAGCCTGGGAGATCAGAATCATACTTTCGTATTGTAAGTATTTAAAAAAAAGAAAAAAAAGCAAAGCGATGACGCAGTAGCAAATAATTATACCCAGTAATGCGCAAATAATGCCACTCGGTGACCTAAAACGAAGTATTTGTCAATTTTGTTTTTAAACGTGATCCAGTCTTATGTAGCGGCTTGGGTCAATATTAAGTCTTTGATGATCTTAACACCAATATCAGGTAATCTCTTCATCTCTTTCCCAAGGTCGATATAATCAGGTCTTCTATAGCCAGCCTTCATGGAATTCAATGCGGGAAGCATCTTAGTGAGTCCCAGCTGTACAACAGCCTCTATTCTGTCTATGCATTTCCGAGTAGGTCAACCAAGGCGAAATCAAGACGGCATCGCACCAATGAATCATAAAGAGTCATCACCAGTTTCTTAGACTTGAATATGATTGTCTCATCTACGAAGGTTCGAACTTTACTCGCATGTCTGACTGCATCTACTCAATGCTTAGCCTACGTGGCTGAAGGATATCGGAGAGTACTACAGCTGAGTGCTTTTCCTCATTTGTGTTTCGCGTCTCAACAGAAGTCACATTGCTGTGAATTTTGTTTGTGTTGTGTGTTTTTCTATGTACACAACTGATTTTTTTGTTATGTGACTTTTGTATATATATTGGCAGTGTGTGTGTGTGTGTGTGTGTGTGTGTGTGTGTATGTGTGTGTGTGTGTGTGTGTGTGTGTGTGTGTGTGTGTGTGTGTGTGTGTGTGTGTGTGTGTGTGCGAGTGTGTGTGTGTGTGTGTGTGTGTGTGTGACAGATTACCTGTTTGTACTGTGCGGAGAGGGTTTTACATTCGAGGAACCCCATCTCTTGAACATCTACTATCATTCAGCTTCTTAAATTTTTGTACGCTGTCTGCATTAGCCATGCCTTCATTCATCTTATTCCATTCGTCCACCACTCTTATACAATAAAAGAATTTCTTCACATCTTTTTTCAACTTTTTCGCTTTGCTTAGTGTCATGTTACGTCCTCAGGTTGTTCTGTCTCTACAGCTACGCCATCAATTTGTTTGAAAATTCTAAAGGTTGTGATTAGGTCACCCCTAACTCTTCCATCTTCCAAGGTGAGACAGTTTGAGACCTCTAACTTTTCCCTGTAACTCAGCTCTCTTAATTCTAGCACCATCTTTGCTGCTCTCCTCTGATTCTTTCTTTTTTTCTATAAGCCTTTGTGATTCTTTAGGTGCGATGACCATACTTGAAAAAAGCATATTCTAGTCTTCGTATTATGTATGATGTGTACAGCTTGAATGCAGTTCAAATATTTGCAGGCAAGCAGTTGTGTTTCTTCCAAATTAGGGTTGAATCAATAGTCTGGGCTTCGAGCACGAATCACACAGACCTGCAAGAGAGAAAGTCCAGCGATACTGAGAGAGACTTATCGAAACAGAGAAGGGAAGGGATACCTCAAGTAACCCCAACTAAAGTGAGAAGATGAAAAGGAAGTAGGAATAGCTTCCCTGCTCCGAAACATATACAAAATTATGCCAGAAAATATCAAGGCCAAGAAACAATGCAAACTCTAGCCTAGTTCTCAGCTATGAATAATTGTTATTGAAGCTTCAAAGCAAAGGCCACGACATGAATTTCCTCGATGGTCAAGCAGTTCAACCGATATGTTACTTTACATCACGTCATGTTCTACGCATCACCACCCAATGTATAATAATGTATAAACCGTAAGATTTACTCTGTAAAACTTCATGTACTGTGTATATAGACTTATGTTCTTATCCCAAACGTAGAAATATCCAGCCATACCTTAATCTTGAGCTTCTTTTTTTTTCATTAATTCCCTAGTTACAATAAGCACCCTCACCCAGCACATCCCCGATTATGTATTTCCACAACTGTGTGTCTTCAGCCGGATCGCTGCTTGAATTCAATAAGCTATTCTATATCTACTTATCTATTTGTTTACATGCGCGCGCGCACACACACACACACACACACACACACACACACACACACACACACACACATGCAAACACCTATCAGGGTTGCAGCGGTGCTTCGTCTCAGTCATCCGTCAGGCTAAGCCGTCCTGCGCACATGTTGTTCCTTGCCATCAAGGAGACGGCAGACATCAATTACCTCCCGCGTCAGCATACATCAACCTCCTCCTTCACCTCCACAGCTGCCCCTGCTTGGAGCTTTGCCTGTATCTTTATTCTTATCTCTGCCTTGGTGTTACAGGGACTCCGCCTCCTCGAGGTTCCACCGCTAGTGAAAAAGTCATCTTTACCGAGGCTCTATCATTAGGGGTAAAAGTCTCCTCAAAGAACTTCTTGACTCCGAAGGAGTGTAACGTTTCCCTGATACTGGAAGCAGCGCAGCCTTGGGCGGCAGAAGCCATTAGAAAGGTCCTGTGTAACATTGGGAATTATTCATGGAAATGGGTTCTTGGTTAATTATTGATATTCAATTGAATAAATCTCTACCTATATCTCAGGCTCTATCTTGCCCTTAACCTTTCCTATCTATAATCTTTTGTTTTAATCGTAGACAAATTCCATTGCTTAGTCTTAAGCCTATCCGTTCTCTGGTACCTTACCTGAACCCCTTTCCTTAACCTTGGTTTCTCACATTGTCTCAACCTTGTCTCTACTTAACCTTTATACTTTGTCGCAGCGGAATCTCTATTCCTATTCATGCTAAAGCTTTGACTTCAATATCTTTATCAACCTCGAACTTAACCTCTTCACCCTCTACTCCTGTATCAACTACAGCTGAAGCTTCTGTTTCAGTCTTACCTCCTGGGTGTATTTCTGCGTTGGTCTCTCACTAATTTACAATGAAGGAAAGAGCCATAGCCATGGGGGGAAGAGCCATGGGGGGAAGATATGTCTCCATTTCACACGCAACATAATCTACAAAACATATCTCTGCTATTTGACTCTGTGCAATGATCAGTTTGATTATTATCTTGTAAATCAAGACAGGAACGTAAACAAGAGGGAGCTGGGTCCAGAGAAAGGAGTGGAGTGAGTGAGCTGGGAGGAGGGAGAGACGAAGCATGGGATAGGGAAGACACAAAAGACAAGTAAACATGAGAAAAGGAAGAAAAAAGAGCCGAGAATGAGAATGACTTAGTCCAGAAATCCAGATCTGCTGGTATGCTCACGTATTGGCTAAAGGGGTGAGGGTGGTCAAGATAGTTTACTCCACAGAGTGATGGCTTGCATATACAGGATATACTATGTTAAGGGGTATCTGAAGAACGTACAATGTGGTAGAATGATATAAAGATGTCATACTTCGTCAATGATGAGAGCTAAGCTGGATGAGAAACTAGCGGATGTGAGAGGGAAACTAAAGTGTAACTGGACAGAACAGAGCTGAAGGTAAATTCACACTGGGAAGGGATGAGGCTAATGAGATCACAGCAAATATCGTGATACGGCATCGCAAGTACTGTGATCAAGTGATGCATTATAACATAGTAAGTATCGTGATCAAGTGATACATATAGCAAGTACTGTGATCACGTAATCAAGTGACACATAACATCGTAAGCAGTGTGCCCAAGTGATCAAGTTCTGTGATCAAACTGACAAATAACATGGCAAGTATCGTCGTCCAGTGATCAAGTGACACATAACATGTAGTGTCAAGCTCATATGGACTTCAGTGCACGCAGTTGTTCAGGGCATCTATAGTCCCGGTGACAGAGGGGAATTAAGAACAAAAGCCATCGTAGATTTAGCAGCAGATAGCCTTGAAATAATCTCTACACTTTGATGCTCGAGAGTGCAGTGGCCAGCCAGATGGACTGAGACTGATGGGTATCAGCTATCTGTAATGTATTTCATCCAGGGCAGCTATGTTACTAACAAGGTGTATATGTTGGCTGACAACTGATGAGAGGGAATCTTCAAGAAGCTACATCACCTTCTGAATATTGAATTTCACTGTGTAAATGAAGGGCGATTCAAGGGAATCAACCAGAAGAGATACAGGGTTTGAAATCACTTTTCTCCCTTTGAATTCCATCAGGAGGTGTAGCCTTGTTCCAAGACATTTTGTACACCCTGTCTCCTCTCCACCCTTTCTCCACTCCACCACTACCAGCAAACAAGATAGGTAGGAGTGCGTGATAAATGGGCCACTTTTTTGTAGCAAAAATTAATGAAATGGTGACGTCCCCAAGATGAGTCTTAAATGACTATGCACTTAGCCAGGACTCGTTATTTATCATACTTATTAAAGCAATGGCCAGTCTAGACGGACACGTGATTTGGGGATCACCAGGATTAAGTTTACACACTCAAGCCAGCGAGATCAACGCTGGCAGGTTAGACTGCTGCTCAGAGCTTCAATGCATCACAGAATTAGTAAAACTAACATATGTAGGTATGGTGAAACAGAGAGAGAATTTATGGTCAGAAAAGTTCACATTTACCTAAAACTCGGGCTTTATCTTCAACTGCACACAACAAAATAGTCTCAGTTTTCTAAAAACTATCTATATGGGTAAATAAAAAGAGATGGAAGGTAAATAATGGTTCGGAGTGACTCATATAGATAAAGGACGGTGGAGTTAAGGATGAAAGCAGATGCAGACGCAGCAAGAGCTGGGGTGAGGCAGTAGGCGACAGCATCAACAGCACATGATGCCGGGGTACGAGTAATCACCATCAGACAGTACAGTCTTAAGCCTGGCCACCTGGTCATCTCCCACAAACACAGTTGCATAAAAGAGAAATTATTAATGAATGGGTTGATGTGTCTCATGGCTACTCGTATTCGATATTTGATCTGAATAACTTCAGAAGGGTTAATTGATCATTTCTTATTTATCATCATCAATACTTAAAGATAACATTGCAATAACTTAAACTTACTTATCGATGACTGTCTCTCGCCAATGATTACCGTAATTATTGAAGGCCTTATTATACAAGTGGGCGTTACGAACACTTATCACATTAAAGGCTTAAATGCGTTAATTTTTTGGGGGGATCGATATATACGACTTCTAATTTTACTTTGCCAACACTTATTAGACAATTTATTTGACGTAATTGTAAGCAAACGCTCTGAGTGGATGATCCAATCATCACCGAGCCTGATTATGGGTTAGCAATCCCCCGATTAGAGTGCAATGACGTCACTCTAACGTCCTTCCTTGTAATCGTTGTGATCACGTCACTCAGAGGTCGATGGAGGCAACAAATCAACCTAATCTCTAACCTAACACAAAGAAAGCTAACGGAGCTCACCATTTGATGGCTTTCTTCAGCAAGTGACTGGACGTACATTGCTAATGAGGGTGATAACCGATGCCCTGTCGTTGTTACCACTGTGACGTCACCCAACATCAACCAGACAGACAGCTGATGGCTAATCAGAGACCTGGGTTCATTTATAGGATGCTTGATGAGTGAACAGTACGCTAAAGAATTCCTGACTCATTTTGTTACTGTCTTAATGACTGTTTGAAGATGATATTGATATACTAATATATATATATTTTGCCGCTGTCTCCCGCGTTTGCGAGGTAGCGCAAGGAAACAGACGAAAGAAATGGCCCAACCCACCCCCATACACATGTATATACATACACGTCCACACACGCAAATATACATACCTACACAGCTTTCCATGGTTTACCCCAGACGTTTCACATGCCCTGATTATATCCACTGACAGCACGTCAACCCCGGTATACCACATCGATCCAATTCACTCTATTGCTTGCCATCCTTTCACCCTCCTGCATGTTCAGGCCCCGATCACACAAAATCGTTTTCACTCCATCTTTCCACCTCCAATTTGGTCTCCCACTTCTCCTCGTTCCCTCCACCTCCGACACATATATCCTCTTGGTCAATCTTTCCTCACTCATTCTCTCCATGTGCCCAAACCATTTCAAAACACCCTCTTCTGCTCTCTTAACCACGCTCTTTTTATTTCCACACATCTCTCTTACCCTTACGTTACTTACTCGATCAAACCACCTCACACCACACATTGTCCTCAAACATCTCATTTCCAGCACATCCATCCTCCTGCGCACAACTCTATCCATAGCCCACGCCTCGCAACCATACAACATTGTTGGAACCACTATTCCTTCAAACATACCCATTTTTGCTTTCCGAGATAATGTTCTCGACTTCCACACATTCTTCAAGGCTTCCAGGATTTTCGCCCCCTCCCCCACCCTATAATCCACTTCCGCTTCCATGGTCCATCCGCTGCCAGATCCACTCCCAGATATCTAAAACACTTTACTTCCTCCAGTTTTGCTCCATTCAAACTTACCTCCCAATTGACTTGACCCTCAACCCTACCGTACCTAATAACCTTGCTCTTACTCACATTTACTCTTAACTTTCTACTTTCACACACTTTACCAAACTCAGTCACCAGCTTCTGCAGTTTCTCACATGAATCAGCCACTAGCGCTGTATCATCAGCGAACAACAACTGACTCACTTCCCAAGCTCTCTCATCCACAACAGACTTCATACTTGCGCCTCTTTCCAAAACTCTTGCATTCACCTCCCTAACAACCCCATCCATAAACAAATTAAACAACTATGGAGACATCACACACCCCTGCCGCAAACCTACATTCACTGAGAACCAATCACTTTCCTCTCTTCCTACACGTACACATGCCTTACATCCTCGATAAAAACTTTTCACTGCTTCTAACAACTTGCCTCCCACACCATATATTCTTAATACCTTCCACAGAGCATCTCTATCAACTCTATCATATGCCTTCTCCAGATCCATAAATGCTACATACAAATCCATTTGCTTTTCTAAGTATTTCTCACATACATTCTTCAAAGCAAACACCTGATCCACACATCCTTTACCACTTCTGAAACCACACTGCTCTTCCCCAATCTGATGCTCTGTACATGCCTTCACCCTCTCAATCAATACCCTCCCATATAATTTACCAGGAATACTCCACAAACTTATACCTCTGAAATTTGAGCACTCACTCTTATCCCCTTTGCCTTTGTACAATGGCACTATGCACGCATTCCGCCAATCCTCAGGCACCTCACCATGAGTCATACATACATTAAATAACCTTACCAACCAGTCAATACAGTCACCCCCTTTTTTAATAAATTCCACTGCAATACCATCCAAACCTGCTGCCTTGCCGGCTTTCATCTTCCTCAAAGCTTTTACTACCTCTTCTCTGTTTACCAAATCATTTTCCCTAACCCTCTCACTTTGCACACCACCTCGACCAAAACACCCTCTATCTGCCACTCTATCATCAAACACATTTAACAAACATTCAAAATACTCACTCCATCTCTTTCTCACATCACCACTACTTGTTATCACCTCCCCATTTGCGCCCTTCACTGAAGTTCCCATTTGCTCCCTTGTCTTACGCACTTTATTTACCTCCTTCCAAAACATCTTTTTATTCTCCCTAAAATTTAATGATACTCTCTCACCCCAACTCTCATTTGCCCTCTTTTTCACCTCTTGCACCTTTCTCTTGACCTCCTGTCTCTTTCTTTTATACATCTCCCACTCAATTGCATTTTTTCCCTGCAAAAATCGTCCAAATGCCTCTCTCTTCTCTTTCACTAATAATCTTACTTCCTCATCCCACCACTCACTACCCTTTCTAATCAACCCACCTCCCACTCTTCTCATGCCACAAGCATCTTTTGCGCAATCCATCACTGATTCCCTAAATGCATCCCATTCCTCCCCCACTCCCCTTACTTCCATTGTTCTCACCTTTTTCCATTCTGTACTCAGTCTCTCCTGGTACTTCCTCACACAAGTCTCCTTCCCAAGCTCACTTACTCTCACCACCCTCTTCACCCCAACATTCACTCTTCTTTTCTGAAAACCCATACAAATCTTCACCTTAGCTTCCACAAGATAATGATCAGACATATATATATATATATATATATATATATATATATATATATATATATATATATATATATATATATATATATATATATACACACACACAAACCGTATACTTCCTGACAAGCAGTGAGTTATGGGTCAATTTATAGTTTCGGTGATCATTGTCTAAAAGACAGGCCACAGAACTTTAATGACCACAGCTGCTGGACCTGAATTGACTCACAGGATGAACCACAAGTGAGATATGGTGTCCAGGCCATCTACAAGCACCTATTACCAGACCTGCCAAGTCTACCTCGTCTTAGCTGAGGCATTAAGCAGCATCGGCAGCTACTTTCGTCCCTATGAGCATAACAATCTGACAGCCGCTTGAAGAAAGACGTATCTCAGACCAGCACTCAACGTGAAGCGTTAATGTCTCACTAGCACGCCCTCTTTAGATAAACTAAAAGCATCTCTCCGAGGCGCTTCACAATACCGTTACCGAGAGAGGAGCTGCTGGACCCTTCGATCTCATCCTGGTACGAAGTAAAGCTTCTCGCTCAACCCTTAGCGAAGTGGTTAACGTCTGTCACGCGCACCACCTTCTGACGTTATTTGTTCAGTCTTATGATCACTGGTTTTGCTAAGATGAGGCGAAGCCACACAATGCTTTGCAAATTTTAAAGAAATCTCACAGTAGTTCAAAAGCCAGGAAATGTCGGTGCTTTTTATAACGCATATGTCCTTTTACTAATACACAGCTGAGCTAAAGTACCATATATGTCCGAACAAATTTCGGAGAAAGTTCCCCGTTAAGACGGCAGCTGACATGTCCTAATCCCCGTTCGGCACTTGCTCGATGATAAGGAATGTTGTTCAGCAGCTATCACCTGCTGGATGAGGATCCTCCCTTAACCAAGAGCACCAGAACGACTATGACTCGACCTGGCTCCAGCCCGCTGCGATATACGCACTGCACATGATTAATAGTTCCTTCCTTTTTGTATGTGACCTGTTTCTCCTCCGCCTGTTCGTAAACAGTAAGGCTGCCATCCTCCATCATTATCTGAGTCGTCTTGAGTATCATATATTTCCACGAAAGTCCTTTGTTGTCCATCTCCATTGTATGTATAAGTGCTTGGAACGTAAGGCAGTCATGCTACATTCAAAACACATTTGTCTCTTTAATACATACGATCTTTCCAGTCAGCTCGAAAGTCGTATCGATGGCAATAATTCTGAGGGAGACTCATGTATTTACGATGCAGTCAAAGTCAACCCCGTTCATGCCAGTCACCTTCATCATGTGATTGAAAGACGATGTGATGGTTATCTATTCCCAGTATCTTAAGGAGCATTTCATACATCTTTGTCTTGCATTTCATAATAAGTTTGCAATATCTCTCTATCTCTTGATCAGTCAACTAGAAAAACAAAAATAATTTTTCCTTGTGACTCCAATGATTGCTAAGTAGATGATGGGATTATATTCTCTGGAGGATCGTAACTTCCAGAGTAAGAGAAATACACGCAAATATACCCAGCGTAGCACAAATGACCATATATCTGCCAAATACACCTAAATGCACACTAGACACATTGAAATGTAGGTGAAGATAGGATTCATAAGCGTTAGACATAGACGATGACTTTAGACAACGTAATTTGGGATAGGTTTAGTTAGTAAAGTTAGATTATAGGTTAGGTTAGGTTAGGTTAGGTTGTACTACGTTACGTTACGTTACGTTAAGTCACTTGGCGTATATCAGGGTGTATTTGATGTATATCTTGATGTATTCGGGTGTTTACTAATCTTCTTCTTGTCATCGTCCATCAGATGTAAACAGACGATACTGGCTTGTTACTGGTCATCCTCCAGTGTCTCTATCACGCCATCCCACAGGCCAAGCGTGGTCATGGTATACGTTGCTCTCAGCATGCATTCTGAATCATTCAAACTCATGACTGAGGAAAAGTCGTCTCTGCCGTCACCAGCAAGTTTCCCTTGGATGTAAAGGCTACTGATGTCATATGCTTGTTGAGAGGATGTAAACAAAATATGAAGTATTTGCAGTAACCAATTATTACACAGCTTTCAGCTTCCTTATCTTCTGAGAGGGTGTAAACAAAATATGAGGTATTTCCAGTAACCAATTATTATACAGCTTTCAGCTGTCTTATCTTCCTTTATTCACCTCAACTGAAACAGTCGTTTTTCAGCATGAAGTATGGAGTGGATGCGCTAACAAGTGATTTCTGACGTCGACTGCCTGTGTTATGACGTTGCCGAAGCTTTACAGATTATCTTTTATTCACGATATCTACGAAGACTGTGGCTGACGGAGTGGAGCGTACATCCTAGATCATCCTAGAAGAGGGAACACTGCAAGTGATCCGGATCCATCGACTATGGTAAATGGAAAAAGTGTCCAAGTAATGCTTAGTAAGACAACAAAAAAGTAGAAGAGACGCCATCGAACAAGTTAAACAAAACGACAATGATTAAAACAGAAAAGATAAGAAGCGGAGAAACATTCCGCAAGAGAGAAGTAGAAAGAACACAACCGCGAGCCAAATGCACGGGAATAATCGAAGGAATCTATGAGACAGTACCAACAGTGGCAGGAGACAATGGCACGTACGGTATACGTCAGTAACAGGAGGGCGTAACCTCCCAAGGGATGTACACATGACTTTCCACGAGAAGTTGCTCTTGGCCGCTATACCGGGAAGGCAAAGGGATGTTCACATGACTTTCCACGAGAAGTTGCTCTTGGCCGCTATACCGGGAAGGCAAAGGGATGTACACATGACTTTCCACGAGAAGTTGCTCTTAGCCGCTATACCGGGAAGGCAGCATCAGGAGCAACTGAACCATCAGCGCTCAAGGTAGGTCGGTCACAATAGCCCCCTCCTCTCCGCCAACTGACTGTCGCTGGTGTGATGAGGCAATCAGGTTCTCAACGATACTTAGATTTAAGAACGTGGTAATGACGATGCTTGAGCTCTCGGAGGAAAGAAATATATAAGATTTTCGTCGTCATATATCTGGTTTATGGCGGATCTTTATTTATACCTTGACGGTGACTGATTCCTCTAAGCCAGGCGACACGAAGTCCGAGGAGAAAGGATGATGGACACATTCCATACAGCTTTATTCATTTGTGGAATATAATCAAGGATATTCGCAAAGTTTGTTGAACAACAGGTATTGTGATGAAACTATAGGTAGATGAACCATATGACCTGGAAATGTCAGACTCAATATTCCCTAGGGAAGTTAGTACAGTCATACATGTTCACCATAACAAAATAGTGGAATGTTCATGGACGACTGTGAAGCGACTCATGGATGACTGTGAAACGACTCATGGGTGACTGTGAAGCGACTCATGGATTACTGTGAAGCGACTCGTGGATGACTGTGAGGCGATTCGTGGATGACTGTGAAGCGACTCATGGACGACTGTGAAATGACTCGTGGACGACTGTGAAACGACTCATGGACGACTGTGAAGCGACTCATGAACGACCGTGAAACGACTCGTGGATGACTGTGAAACGACTCGTTTTCTTAACACCGGATGACTAGTGATTGGCCATAAGACAAATAATAATTTTTTCTTTCTTTTTATGAAACCTTTGTGTACAGTTTGCTTATTTGCCTTACTTTTCACATCATGAAACAATGAGCGAGTTCTTAGTGAGACAACATACAGTCTCGTCGGTATGAAATGAGAACATGAGAGAAAGAGTAGAAAAAGAATAGGGTAATACGAATGAGAAAAACGATGATTTAACAGACACTTGCAGCATTATCTGAACTCAGCAAAGCAGACTACGGGTAAGATGTGCATAAGGCCATTTGTTCTGATGATGTACATAAAGCCGCTTTATTAACCAACCCCTAGTGATAAAGATAATGATAATAATATCATTATTATAATTATTATTATTATTATTATTATCGTTGTTATAATCATTACTATCATTATTATTAACATCAATATTATTATAATTATTATTATCATCGTTATTATAATCATTACTATCATTATTATTATCATTAATATTATTATTATTATTATTATTATTATATTATTATTATTATTATTATTATTATTATTATTATTATTATTATCATTATTAATATTATTATTATTATTATTATTATTATTATTATTATTATTATTATTATTATTATTATCATTATTATTATTATTATTATTATTATTATTATTATCATTATCATTATTATTATTATTATTATTATTATTATTATTATTATTATTATTATTATCATTATTATTATTATTATTATCATTATTATCATTATCATTATTATTATTATTATTATTATTATTATTATTATTATTATTATTATTATTATTATTATTATTATTATCATTATTATTATTCTATTATTATTGTTATTATTATTATTGTTATTCAAGGATTGCCCTTGATGTGAAATCCTTTGAGATATCGGAAATAAAACAAAATCGATTCGAATAAGGGAATCATAATCTCTCCAGGGAAACAATGAGAGCCATCATTACTCTTATGTTCGTTTGTGATCACCTTCAGTCTTTTCTGTCCATGAAGTCAAGGGATAATCATGAAACACTGAAAATAATCACATTAAGTCATCATCATCATCATCACTCTTCAACCATCTTTCTTAACCTGCAGTCGTCAAGCCACGTTGCTCAGTCGTCGTCATCTCACAAACGAAGAGCGGAGTGACGTATTCATATTACCGACAACTTATGACAGCTTCTGAGTGAACTGAGTTGAGAGATTCCTCAACCAATATGCTGGGCAGGAAAGTTGCTTCTCTGAGTTTCAGATAATGCTGTAAATAAATGTCTGTTAACTGTCATCATTGCTTTCTCTTTTGTACTGTCCTATTTCTAAATTCTTTCTCTCATCTTCTCGTTTCATTTCGACGTGACTGTATGTTATCTCACGAAGAACTCGGTCATAGTTTCATGATGTGAAGAGCAAGGCAAATAAGCAAACTGTGTTCGAAGGCTTCTTAAATAAAGAAAAAAATTATTATTTGTCCTGTAGCCAATCCCTTATCATCTGGTGTTAAGAGAACGAGTCGTTTCACAGTCGTCCATGAGTCGCTTCACAGTCGTCCATGAGTCGTTTCACAGTCGTCCATGAGTCGTTTCACAGTCGCCCATGAATCGTTTCACAGTCGTCCATGAGTCGTTTCACAGTCGCCCATGAATCGTTTCACAGTCGTCCATGAGTCGCTTCACAGTCATCCATGAGTCGTTTCACAGTCGTCCACGAGTCGTTTCACAGTCGCCCATGAGTCTTTAGTCTCCAATGTGTCGTTACACAGGCTTCCTGGCTCAGCATTATCCCGTCCCACACTCATTCAAATGGTAGTTAACAATATGCATGGACACAACTTTATATCAGCATCACTTCGGGCACTCAAACAATACCAGTGTTTATGGAGGGAATGTTTATATGGTACATGACAGTGTCATCAATAACTGTTATCGTTCCTGTAGTTGAATCATATAAACAGATCTGCAGCATAGCAAGTCTAGTGTAATGAAATATGAATATAGAGTCCATTCACATCCGTCAGCCTTTGGAGTTGGGGGATAAGAACCTTTCACCCACAGAATTACATCCCACAGAGAGTGCGCGCCTCTAAGCACTTGATCCTCCACTTGTAAACGGGAATGAGTTAACGATAAGAGATCAGGTCGATAAGAATATACAGAGCGAGATTCCTGGCACGTAGCCGCAAGACGAGGCAGATTTGCAAGTGACAACTTTGTTTACAAGACGGAGAGAACACAGTGTAAAGTTTTATTGTCTGGGATAATTATGATAATTCTGCTTACCGTTATACATAACCTTAATAATGCTGCATTATTTGATAGATATAAAATCTCAAGAACAACAGGAGGTAAAGGAATTTCGCATAATGCAATATTTTCTTCTTTGAGAAAAAGAAAAAAATGTCCGATTAATACTTCTGAACTATCTTGAGAAACAGTTAGAGGCGTTTGGCAACTGTTACAGGCCTCCTCAGAAGATGCCAGACTCAGAAGAAAATGCCTAACATTCCTGCTGAAGAATATATTCTTGGACCAGTCCAGGCTTTCGTTATTTGAAACCATGCTTAGCCTGTGCTACTCTGATTACATTATTATTTCGCAAATAGATGAAAATTTTTTAACAATATACGTGATAGTTACCAACACAGAAGGAAAAAAATTTAGAGAGACGTAAAACAAGGAATCAACAAACAGTTAATTCAACTCAGTAATCTTTTGCTTCTTCATTTTCTATCCCGCTTCATTTTTTCCTGCTTGGTCAGAATTAAGGGAAAAAATGATCGCATTTAATCCTTTACGCTGTGTCTTTATGCAAGATATAATTCTATCCAGAGAACAGCCATATGAATTATCATTAAGCCGCCATTTACCAGCACTACATGTGCCATCTCGAAATATTCGCCAAGACTGAGAGTGTTCTAGGAGTGATAGGCTGCAGCAAAATCTCAATTCCAGATGGTGTCTCGTTGAGGATTGGACCCGTAGAAAAGGATGGAATGTTTGGGATCCCAGTGGATGTATCGTCCCCCCAGCAGTTTCATAAGTGACAGTTTGATATGATAGCGCTGCCACCTTACACCACTTAGAATATAACAGTTACCCCGAGGGTCCTATGCTGAGGTACACTGTCAGGCCAAGCAAGGTAAACTCTTCATTACACTGTGAACACCAGTCTGTCCGTCTTGTTTTAAATACTAAATTGAAGTTCTGTGATGCATTTTCCAAATATATATCTTTAAGTATTTGTGCAAGTAATTTTATGTCACTTTTCTTTATGAAAGACACACGGATACGACTTCGTGAGGATACGATAAATAGCCGAGTGCAGAGAACAATCATTGCTAGGTTCCTCGGAAGCTGTTCGCTAAGATCCCTTGTGGTTACATAAAAAGCTATTGGCCTTATCTACTGGAATGCTGGAAAATCTTGCTGAAGACAAAATATTACTGGATATACCTATGATGATCCATGCGTATTAAGCAGTAAATAAAATCTCACTATTAGTACGTTTTGGCTATCTTCATATACAAGTCATTTTACTGATACTTCATTACGTATACTTGTTAAAGTGTATATACATTTATGTACATTTATATACATTTATATACAACATAACCCATTAACTAAAGTGTTGCCGGACTCCGCCTGCTTGAGATTACACCATGAGTGAAGGGTTCTCTCTGTATCATCTTCGGTTGTCGAAAAAGAGCACAGTTTCATCAGAGACTTTCTCGTTTCAAAGCGGTCCACCTTGTCCCTGCTGCTGAGTGTAGTGCAGCCTTGATGCTGCAGGAGAACACTGGATAAGGGATCCTGGGGTTATAGCCTCACGATCCAATCGTAAAAGGTGTCTTGGAACTGCATCAGAAGGTAAGCGAAACAAAGGTCAAGGCGACACTTAGACAAGAGAACTAACTGATTTAGCATTTCTTTTGTACATTATCATTACAGTACACCAGTCATCCGGGGACGTCAAATGTCGCAGGTACCTTCCAGCTGAGCAGTGCTTATTATTCTCTGAAGACTTTTCCAGTTTAAAGTATTTTCATTCCGCGCTCAGCGAGACCAATTTTCACGTAGGTTTCCACAGCCTGTCAAAGCCTATTTAGCCATCTCTTGTGGTTTCTCCCTCTGACCTTGTTAGCGCTTGAGATTTCTCGTAAACATCAAGATCAGATGTTAAGATAAGGGTCGTAAAGGTACAGATAATAAATATGTCACAAGTTAATACTTCCAGGATGTAAAAGAAGTATTCTTAATGAAATTTTTCGACGCAAGCGGCGAAGACACACGAATTCCGACAGCCGTGCATGAACATTATAATCATCCGCCTTGCTTACCACACGTATACACGCATGCACATGGACCAAGAGCACATCACTCCGGTTGGATTTTTCTCTTGAGCCTCCTCACTTCTGAAATTAGTCTACCTCTCCTAGGTCTAGGCTCTGTCTCCGACGTTCTGTAAGCAACAGTACAAACAGGAGATTTACTCATCAGTTTCCCCCAACACATAGATGTCACAAGTGTAGCCAATGACAAAATTCCAGCAACATGTCTGATCGGAGCTCGACGGCGCCTCCTGTTTAGCCAGAGAGAGAGAGAGAGAGAGAGAGAGAGAGAGAGAGAGAGAGGGTGCACTGCATTCCTCTCAACTGGCGCAAACTGGGACTACAGGAATTCAGGCGTATCCCGCGAAATCAGTCCATTTTTGTGGCCTTCACAAAGAATCCGAGGGAGGGCTTGTCGAAATCGGCTTCACTGACGTCAGGAATTTCTATCAGTTTACTGGTATCCGTCTGCACTGTAGTGTATGGACTCCAGAGGCTGTTAGACTCGAGCGGGTCAAGATGCCTTAAAGCTTCACAAAGTCTTCATCTAAGACCCAAGTCTGTGGTTCGAAACGACTCTCTGAGACACACACCCACGTCCATTTGGATCTTTAGCACATAGTTCTGTTACCTTAGCGATGTGGTAGAAAGTTCAGGGGCCTTCCGGGCTAGTCACTTGCTGCGACGGCTCACGGAATGGCTATGAAATCAGCATGGAGGACGATAGCTAACATCTTGCATATAGTCGACGATTGAGAGAGAGGACTGAGTACGACCGTACGAAAACTGATGAATCACCTGCAAAAAAAAAAAAAAAAAAACGCTACGACACGACCATGCGATAGAGTGTGGTGAGAACTAATGTATAAACAGCGGAATGAACACGAAATGAAAAGTCGAAAGAATGAGAAGTAATGTATAAACAGCGGAATGAACACGAAGTGAATAGTCGAAAGAAACCAATTCTAGTGACCTGAGGTTGTGGCCTTGGCATGACCCTGAGTGGATCTAGCATGAGCAAATTGCAAACTGGCCTTCATGCGAACCCTGAGCTGATCGTAAAGAGAACTGTCCGAATGTCGTGACATAAAGTGTAAAAAGACCGACAATAGAATATACGAATGGCACGAAATCAAATTGTGCGAACTGCAAATTCATATCCCAGTTGGATGACCGCTATATAAACCGCTTGAACTAACAGGAGATGAATTTTTCGAGAGAGTTAGAAGTGACCTGAGAGAGCCAGCCTTCAAAATTCGCTGTTAATTAGACAGCCACATAGATAACTTGATGACTGAGACAAAGGACAATAGGAGTGGGAAAACGGATTAAGGGAATGTTTATTCAACATCCACTGATTAGAATAGCAGCAAAGATAAAATTCATATAATGTGTTTATCAAAGTATCAAAGAAAATAGAACAGTGTTTTCCCAAAGAGTTATATATATTCTATGAAATGTCACAAGTGTTAATCTTTTACTGCTTGACAACTAATACGTACAAGAAACTTAGTTATCTGAATGACTGTAAATGAACCTCATTCAAAAACTTCGCAAACAGATGGCTACTGAAATATACAAGGCATGGGTTAGGATTTGTTGCTCCAGTGGAAAGTTACATATGAAAAGCCTCCCAGTAAGATGGCAACGTACTTTGATACACAGTTAAACCTAAGGTAACTTGAGGAGTGCTGAGAACCCAGCGATTCATCAGTACACATCTTAATACATTACTGGAAAAAAAGACAAGCGATTGAAGAAAAGCAAGGAACATAAGGCTGACTCAGTGCCAGATTTACAGACTCGCTGGATTTACAGACATACCGTTCAGCTGACATTATTTGAATATCCATGGTATTACCTCGAAAGGTCTAGACTTGAGGTAGGATTTTAGTTGTGAGTGTGTGTGTGTGTGTGTGTGTGTGTGTGTGTGTGTGTGTGTGCGTGTGCGTGAAAAGAGAGTGTAGTACCTCCGACGAGATTTAGCCAAAATGACATGGCTTGCGCGAAGTGCTCACCGCACAGAGAGAGAGAGAGAGAGAGAGAGAGAGAGAGAGAGAGAGAGAGAGAGAGAGAGAGAGAGAGAGAGAGAGAGAGAGAGAGAGAGAGAGAGAGAGAGAATATTCTACACCTGTTCGCCGTTTCCTGCTTTTACGGCATAACAGAAAACATATTTCTTGCTAGAAACCTTTTTCTATTATCTTTTTTCTATGACTATGTGATGAATGACCTCCTGCCATTTTAGTATCTTCTGTATCTAATCTCAAAGAGGAAAGTCGTAGTATAGTTTTCTCTTTCTTCACATTAGATATCCCTGTACCTCTTTCCCTCGGTAGGTGTCTTCAGATAATCATTACGAGAAATATCATCAAGCAATTCAAGTAAATATTCTGCCTCAGTTATGCCCCAGTCTGAATAATACCAGTGGTTTCTTAAGTCAACCACGAAAAAATTCCAAGTAAAATCGGTAAAAATTTCAGAGATGATAACCTTCTTCAACCACGAAGTTTGAAACAATCAAAACAATGATCCTGTGGTAATGTAGTGTTTCTGTGGTAATGTGTTTCTGTGAGAATGTAGTGCTTCTGTATTTCTGTGGTAATGTAGTGTTTCTGCGGTAACGTAGTGTTTCTGTGAATCTGTGATAATGCAGTATTTCTGTGGTAATGGAGTGTTTCTGTGAATCTCTGGTAATGTATTATTTCTGTGGTAATGTAGTTAGGAAAGGGATCTGTGCAGACTGACTCACAGACGATGCTTAATACGACTCCTGCATCTCATGCCTGGTGAGACCTACCCTTCAACTTGGGCCATAAACAAATTCCAAGGCGAAATGTACGACAAACATCTCTCTTCCGCTGGGGGGAGTTAAAGAGAAAAAAAAATGATACAAATGAGGGTAGCAACCCATGCTCTGTTGCTCGCCGTCAGAGAATTAAACAGGAGTGAGCATCTGCAAATACGAGGAACGAAAGCAATAAGTGAGCTGTTTCACCAGAGCGACGCCTTGATCTCCTGTTGAACAGAATATTTGCAGAGGCTAACATGTGTCTCAGTCACCCCCATGGAACTGGAAACGGAACTAATGAGACTAGGCCGTAATTCTTCGTAAGAATTACAGTCCAGCTTCGCTGACTCCGTAAGATCATCTTACGGCAGTTTTCCTTTACGACGTTGCGTTAAGGAAGAGTTAGGCATTACCAAGCAACGTGGGGATGACTTGTGCATGTCCATGTGAGGTATGAGGTAAGTGCGGGACGATCCAGGAGTAACTGTTCGGTGTCTTTAGTATGGAGGCTGGCATGAGAGGCTTGTCATATGTTTAGTTAGTGTTCGTAATGCTGGAGAGACGGATGGTGTCCAATGCGAAAAAGAGAAAGTATAACTCGAGCATGCCCAAGGAGCTAAGTTTCACACGTGCACGTATTTCTAGTAGGTTAGTTCTTCAGAATGAGTTGATGGGGGGCAGGAGGGCCATAATCCAGTGTTTGTCAGTTTTTTCGTTGTGTATATGTTTTGACAGTGTTGTATTTGAGGAGGATGGGAAAATCTGTGATTGTAGGTTGTTGAAGTGTTGGGAATGAGGTAATCTTTTTGTATATGATTAAGGGTTGGTGGTTAGTTGTAGGGCTGTTTGGATGAGAAGGAGCTAGTGCTGTGACGATGAACAGAGCGCCGAGCATATTGAGATGGCATTGCAGTGGGGAAACGTTATTTCGTCTTGCAGGTGTTGAGTGCAATGAGGCTACTAGGCAGCTATCGTTGGTTCTGAGCATTCTGCTTTGTGTGGTTTCCAGCATCTTTACTCTTATCGGTACAGACAGCCATGCGTGGCGAGGGTGGAGCTGACAAACTGATGGTAAAAAAATATCAAGGAATTAGTTTTCTGGATCAAGTCTGGTACTAGTGGTGTGGGAAGTGACTATTATGGGTGTGTCGTATGTGATACCAAGAATAGGTGGAGTTCCTTCAGTAGAAGTGAATGTCTATTCAAGGTGACGGGAGGATGTAGACTGCATACATGTTGTCTGGAGGTTATAGAGTGACTGAGCATTTCTGTGGAGGTATAGACACTCTGGTCTGGGTGAGTCAGCGATTCATGCTTGTTGCTGCATGCTTATTGTCAGGGTCCTTTGATGTGACTGCAAGGTCGCCTAGATA
Organism: Panulirus ornatus; assembly: GCF_036320965.1. Lineage (NCBI taxonomy): Eukaryota > Metazoa > Arthropoda > Malacostraca > Decapoda > Palinuridae > Panulirus > Panulirus ornatus. The sequence continues at coordinate 28,589,274 of NC_092241.1, forward strand.
ACAGAGGACTTTCACACTGCTGTCTGCAAGAGACTGAGGAGGTATGGAGTAAGAGCAGATCCTTGTGGAACTCCAGTATAGAACCTGAGGATTTTAGCGAGTGTTAGTTAACAGTGGCAGCGAGCTATGAAGTAAGCTAAACATTTATTTACTTTAATTGGGTTTTATGTACCCGATCGTATGAACATTAATTCAATCGCACTCTTATAATGATTAACGGGCGAGAGGTATCGAATGAATAATGCTTCAAATGATGGATGAACATTCCGAAACCATGATTACATGAAAGATGCTTTTGTGCTTTATGATATAATGAGAAGTAAATTTCTACGAAGCTCCCATATCTCCTCGGGGTCGATCTCTGCTGTGGTCGGCATGCAATCCTCGCATTAAGGACATACTCGAAATTGCTGAAGGGGATTATACAGAGTTTCCTGTGGAAGCCTTAATAGCATGAGGAGAGGTTGGACACCCTTATCTTGTTAAGATCAAATGAGACCAACCTACGATAGGAGGACAACTGAGAAATACATGGGATCATGGACAAGACGAAGTCTTGATCAAATTTTCATCATCCTTCCATCATTCTAATAACAACTTTGAAGTTGTTACTCGTTTTATAAACTGTTTTATCATCACATAGCATTTTCATGCATTGAAATCTTCTTACCATGAGTGTTATTCTCTGTTAAAATCAGTTAGTCAAGCTCAAATGGTGTAAGTAAAATGTGAGGCTGGCAAATCTTCCCGTCTGATGCCCTCCGTGGTTACCCACCCCAGCACAGGGGGGAAAAGAAACGTAATACTTAGTATTCTAATCATCTGTAACAACTTCTTATGATATCCAGTATACATACCATCATGCGAATAAGATCGCTCTGCCTGCCTAAATGGTATCTGATGCAATTGCAGGTGACGAAGATGCAATGACAATTATCGTCTTCCTTAATTAACTCATCACTCTTTCTACATGGGAAAGATATCAGAGTGGGTTGATGTTTTATAACAGCATCATGAATACGGGATCTGATATACTTACTTGGATTAACAGCACACTAACAGTAGCGTAGAGAGTCACCTGCTTCTAGAAATGAGTCATGAATATTCCTCGTGTTCGTAATGCTGGAGAGACGGATGGTGTCCAATGCGAAAAAGAGAAAGTATAACTCGAGCATGCCCAAGGAGTTGAGTTTCACACGTTCACGTATTTCTAGTCATGAATATTCCTCGTTGACTCATTTGTAACTACATGATATGTTGCGTATGTGAGCATCACACAGATTTCATTCTTCGTGGATATGTAAAAGAACATGAACAAACGATCGTACATTATCCCAAGAAATAAATGCAGGAACAAAAAGAGAAAAGAAACTGAATGAATGATTTATATCTATTTACAAACTACATCTGACTGTTCCTTGTTCATTCAAGAGTATTTTCCATAAGATTATCATCCGAGAATGAGAAAGAGAAGCCTTACTAGAGTAATCAAATGTCACTGATGTACTTGTAGATTACTACTACAAAGAGACATGTTAAAAACTCATGAAAAAAGTTTGACGTTTGGAAACGTATTCTGCCTTTCTTCATTCCCATACACGTACATATTACATATACACCGTATGTATAAGGAACGTAAAGTATTCCACCTGTTTACAGTACGGCTCTAATGAGTGTCTTCCGCCAAGGATTGGACCCGTGACACGCGTCGGGCTGCTGCCTCCCGTAATTACCAGTGTGGAAAACGGTCACACAAGGATTGATCGCTATGATACCTCCTCCTTTCCTCGATCAGTCATGCTGTGGAATTCAATTCCTTATTTTGCGTGTCTCCCCTTTCCCTATAATCTCCAACCTTTACGTATCAGGTCGACAAACAACTGAGGGTTCTGAATTATTCCCTCATTATCTTTTCCATGCTTTATTCTCTTTTCACCCGAGACGCCCATGATCAGGGCATATTTTAGCGTGCCATATCGGTCAACAGTAATTCAAAACAATCTTCTTAGACAGTTCTACAGCTGACACAAATACAACCCGCGTACACTGTAGTCGAACATTGATAGGGTGCCATATGCATGAACAAATGACATCACAAATAATCCTCATACGTAGCCTCAAAGTCATACCTCCCACAACACTGAACTGTACTCTCATGCAAATCCACATGCATACATACTCACCATCCACGTTAGCATCACAGCAGGCTTTATAACTCACCGCATAACCAGCTATAGTAATATTATTCCAAGCATAACCACCCGCATTTAGAACACCATCATCAACTACAATATCTATTACTCCCATCACCATTCACGCGATACCATCAACCATGGTATTGTGGCGTCCTACATCAACATTCCTCCACCATCGTCCACACTATCCCAAGCCAATGGATGATCACCAATGACATCATTACGCAAAGCAGCAGCTACAATACCGGTCGTATGAGGTCCTCATCATGTGGAGCATCGTTCTCCATAACGTCAAAATCTCAGCATTATTCCCTTAGCTTTATACTGTACCCTAGCCAGCCAGACTGACTGTCCTGTACCAACTTCCATCAACGCGTTCATTGGACTTGCACTTTCTTCACCAGTTACACCACGCCAACGACACAGGGGCACTAAATTCCCAGTTATACAGTCCAGAAGTGTGTGCATCACTTTATGGTCAACATGATACAAGGATGCTCAACTTCTTTAAGGCATATTACCACTTACGTCCCATTGTCTACACCTGCAATACCGCCACAAGGCATTGGGACACCCAAACCCCAATGTATTCACTAGTAACACTGCCAACACGAATCATGCACACTTAACTCTGTGTTTACATCAGCTGCCCTCCCTACATGGCATAGAGAAATATGAACTCCAAGCGTCTAAAACCAGTTAAACTGCCCAGATGACACAAGATGACTTAATTGCTTTCGTCTGCGTCACTTACACTGTCGACATGACATAAGTATACTTAAATCCCAGTGTCTACATTAATGACATTATCGAAACTACACAAATATACTTAATGCCAAGAGTCTTCTATACTAACTCTGCCCTCACGACATTTCATCACATCCAGTTTGAGCTGTGTTGAGCACAGCTTCACAACGATCAGGTCGTCAGCACCACCGACAAAGCCACACACTGAATTCCATCACACAACTTCAGTAATCTAATCTGAGACTGTTGACAGATCCCTCTGGAAATCAACTCGGACGTAAACCCTTGACTAGAAACACGCGGATGAACATGTTATCATGCGGTGGTCATGTGGTGGAGACTATACCAGGACTTTGAAACCCATGAATGATCGAACACAGGCGCTGTGTGGCTCTGTCAGGTCACTGTGTTACAAACGTCTATACCTACTATCATGAGAAATGAAATTACGAAAAACTCACGTAGATAATTTCGCTTCAAGATATGAAATTATGAAAAACTCACGAGGACTTTTTCCCTTCAAGGAGACAGAAACAGATGTAAAATTCTGGGAGATCTTGTGGCATAATCTGTTCTGAAGCTGTTCTATGAATAGGTGGTCAACATAACCAATTGTCAAGTGGTATCTCGAACTCGGGCTTGGGTTGTCTACATTCCTGCGTGTGTGTGTGTGTGTGTGTGTGTGTGTGTGTGTGTGTGTGTGCGTGTGTGTTACACACACTGCGTGACAGAATGACAACGTCCATTACTTTAAACTAAGAATTATGGAAAAAAAAAAAAAGAAACGTTCATTTATTACAAGTTCAAAGAAATCATCGTCAGATCTATACTTTCAGCGATGCCACGTTTGTCATCATCAAGGTGCTATACCCCTGTGACTGTATGGTCCAGTAAATCACGCCTTTGAATCTGGAAGATGAGCTTTAATACCTGCACCCCAGGGGGTTTGCGGAGGAAGGTACCATCGGTAATGGTGCCAGTCATACTCTCCAGAACCATAGACCTTAACCTGCATCACGTCGCCTCTCCTGCACCACGCCCCCTTCCCCTGCATCACGTCCCATCCCCTGCACCACGTTCCTTCCCCTGCACCACGTCCCCTCCCTGTATCCCGTCCCTTCCCCTGCACTACGTCTCCTCCCTTGCATCACGTCCTTCCTTTGCACCACGTCCCCTCCACTGCAACACGTCCCCTCCCCTGCATCACGTCCTCCCCCATACACCACGTCTTCTTGCCAGCATCGCGTCTTCTTACCTACACTAGTCCCCCTTCCCTGCACTAAGTCCTCTCACCAGCAGCACGTCCTCTTCCCTGTGTCATGTCTCCTCACAGGCATCACGTCATTCATCTCCCCTGCACCACTTCCTCCCTCTCTACCATGTCCCCTCCCCAGGGTCAGGCCAGGCCCTCTCTCTCTCTCTCCCACACAACTTCATCCTGGTCAACATCTAGGAGCCACGTCCTACAACACGCACACATACAACCACCAGGACCAATCAGACTAACCAATTTCCTTGTCTGGATTTTTAACTAACTCGTTCATCATCAATACCAGCGGTTAGGCTGGTAATTGACTACCTCTGATAGCTCGATGGCCAGCCAATCAATAAGCTGAACTACGAATCACTCGATTTATGAAGCCAGTTCGATCCCGGTGTATGAGTCAATTAGGAGCCCCGATTACTGAATTAACTAACCTGTAGCGTCAATGATATATCAATTACCTTCCTCAACCAATCACTACTACTGCTAGACTAACAGCGAGAGGTGGATTTAACCTTTTTCTTTGGACGTAGCACCACCAAAGTCAGTGTGAAAATATATCTACGCATTTCTTGATAATCACTCATGAGGGGTTTTGTGTATAGAATGTTATCTCATAGGAGGTAATATTGGGATATTTAGCCGTGAAAAAAAAGACCAAAATGGCCAATCTTCACCTTCGTTAAGGTTCGTATTATATTCTTGTCTCACGAAAATCTAATTGATCAATGTATCAATATCTATAATCACATTCACGAATACTCATGAGTCATATTTCTAAGTGAAAAACATATTCACATAAGCCTTCCCAAACAGCCCTACCAAAAAACTGATCAAATATCTCGAACCTTTTACAACCATTTTTAATCACGATCTCATGCCAATTAATCTTTATTAATCAGATCATAATAATGACAAACCCATAATGATTACGACTGAGTCGGAAAACAGAGGTTAGTTGGTAATCTGTTGAAGTGTGTCATCATCTCTATGTCCTCTTACACCGTTGGAATGGATTCGCAGATCATGATAATACATTTCTAGTAGGATTTAATCTCACATCTGTTGAGCCTTAATATCTGAATGATAAGCATGTATACTGTCGAAAAATATGATTTTTCCTACATCCTCATTGATTATTCAATTCATTCTTAAAACAGCATTCGGAAAAAGTCTCCTACTGAGTCATATAATTCAATTTTTACCAATTTTCCCAATTTTTCCCTGTTCAGTCGTCGCCAGATACAGGGCCATGTTCATTCACGGTCCCAGCAGCAGCAGCAGCAGCAGCAGCAGCGTGTGGCTCGGTAAACCGTCACATTACCTCGTCTCAGCAAGACCATGAACTGACCACTGACTGTGGCTGAGATGAAACGATTCGTGGCAACCGTAGTATGAGGAGACCCGCCCGACGAATGAGGCGACTTTGTTATCCTCTCCCCGGCAGAAAAATGATATTAAGGGTCGAGCCTTTTACTGGGAGACTTTGCTGGACATTAAAGTAAAAAAAAAAAAAAACCACTTTGCCGTTCTTGGAATGGTGACGTGTAGATTCACTTAGCAGTTTTATAAGTTTTTTAGATGTATTATGTTGTAAGAGGCATCAGGGTAGTCTGCCTTAGAATACTGGTCTTTGAGGTTTGCCATGCTTAGAGTTTAGGTCCCCACAGTCTTGCAAAATCAATTACCTTAGAACATGCGTGACTGACTGTATTCAATGGTCCATCTTTTGGAAGTGGAATCGGAGTATAAATCATGAGAGGCACAAAGATTGAAATAGACAGTAAACAATTAGTAGCCTTCAAAACACCTTGAAATAGATATGATTACTGAGGCCGAGAAAAATACACCTCAGACCGAAGTTATATCGGAATTCTGACATCATATACGTAAAACACAGCACATCCATGGCCTTGAAAGTAAGCACGGAAATAAATGATGAGGATGATTACAACAATGCTGAAAGCAACTTGAGCAAGGAATACACACAAAAGTTGTTGTAAACCACGTAAAGTAGAGACAACATCAGGGGGACTAGTAAAGATAAGCCCACATTAGTGGGACAATAGAGAGTCGTCTAGATGATAATAATAGACAGTCATCTTGGATGATACCAACAGATAGTCGTCTTGATGATACCAACAGATAGTCGTCTGGGATGATACCAACAGATAGTCGTCTGGGATGATACCAACAGATAGTCGTCTGGGATGATACCAACAGATAGTCGTCTTGGATGATACCAACAGATAGTCGTCTTGGAGGAAACCAACAGATAGTCGTCTTGGATGAAACCAACAGATAGTCGTCTTGGATGATACCAACAGATAGTCGTCTTGGATGATACCAACAGATAGTCGTCTTGGATGAAACCAACAGATAGTCGTCTTGATGATACCAACAGATAGTCGTCTGGGATGATACCAACAGATAGTCGTCTTGATGATACCAACAGATAGTCGTCTGGGATGATACCAACAGATAGTCGTCTGGGATGATACCAACAGATAGTTGTCTTGATGATACCAACAGATAGTCGTCTGGGATGATACCAACAGATAGTCGTCTGGGATGATACCAACAGATAGTCGTCTGGGATGATACCAACAGATAGTCGTCTTGGATGATACCAACAGATAGTCGTCTTGGAGGAAACCAACAGATAGTCGTCTTGGATGAAACCAACAGATAGTTGTCTTGGATGATACCAACAGATAGTCGTCTGGGATGATACCAACAGATAGTCGTCTTGGATGATACCAACAGATAGTCGTCTGGGATGATACCAACAGATAGTCGTCTGGGATGATACCAACAGATAGTCGTCTGGGATGATACCAACAGATAGTCGTCTGGGATGATACCAACAGATAGTCGTCTGGGATGATACCAACAGATAGTCGTCTTGGATGATACCAACAGATAGTCGTCTTGGAGGAAACCAACAGATAGTCGTCTTGGATGAAACCAACAGATAGTCGTCTTGGATGATACCAACAGATAGTCGTCTTGGATGATACCAACAGATAGTCGTCTTGGATGACACCAGTAGTGGTGAGTGTAATCCAATCATGAGCGAGGATCATAGACAGGTGACACGACACGACAGGTGAGCCACTCCACTCACCTGTACTACTCGTGTTAATTGTAAATTGTGTAGAATCTGTTCAGCAGTGATGATAATCTAGGCCAGTCATACACAGTTACGTAGCTGATGAAAAGAGCAGCTAAGACATTCATATACCTTCGTGGTATATAAACACAAGCTAATGAAGGTAGCTCAAGGAAAGTTCGAGACTGATTTACATATACGTATCAAAGACCTAGAAAACAGTCCAGTATATATTTCCCCCATTCACCGATGGTCACTACACACGTTTATAAATGAATTTAGCTATCAGTGTCTCCTCCATATAATATTGATAAGACCTTATCTGGTGACAAGTTATTTGACTTGATCATCTGAGTCTTTTTTTCGCTGATCATGAGACCGAGTGAAAAGAAAAATATAAATCGATGGTGTTCGGTGTTATGGGAAAAGTATCCATTTTCGATACAGTTTTCAATTTCCAGAATGACTGAAAAGAGCGTTCGGTCTGATGATGCGTGGTTGTCAAGCAGGTGGTCTATTGTGGAGGCGGGGAACACGTCAATATACATTCCATTTTGATGGTTGGTAGTGGACTACGTCGGCTCATTATAAAGGCAAGGAGCTCCACAATACACATGGATGCATGCGTGATGATGGGTAGTGAATAGTGGCAGTGTGCAAGTAGGGAAATACTACGATATAGTTGCCAGCTTTATGGTTGGTTGTGGACTGTGATGTTACCGTATTCGGGCGTGGGATCCTACGATGCATCATAAGCCAGCTTGATGGTGGGAGGTGGATGTTACTGCTAGTGAAATGGCGGGGGGAAGGCTATGCGAAAGCTATAAGCGCTACGCCCCTGAGGTAAGAATGGAAGGGAGAGAGAGAGAGAGAGAGAGAGAGAGAGAGAGAGAGAGAGAGAGAGAGAGAGAGAGAGAGAGAGAGAGAGAGAGACGCAGGGGTCACCATAAGTCGTGAGTGGGGGGGGGGGGGGGGAGGCTCAGAAAAGATATGACATGGGCAGCTGTAGATGTGCGTGGTCAGGGGGTCACTCAGGAGCCAGGCGGTCTGCTGGTGCACTGCAACCTAGGCGTTAGACCACACACACACACACACACACACACACACACACCTCACCGGCACGGAGCACCACCATTCCCTTTGTGCCGAAGAGCCAGAACATCTCACCAGGGTGGTGAGAGGCTCTGGAATGAACTGACCAACTGTCATGAAGCACAAACCCATAGGGAAGCACCTGCACACAGACTATGGGTATTCTTTCCTAACGGTAGTGTTGAACGGAGAAATGTCTCTTCGAAACAGAAACGAGCAAACGATACACGACTGCGTTTAGCCTGGCTCATACAAGCCAGATGAGTACTGTGCAGTTTACCATGGATAATTCTGAATTACCTAAGCTAGTAGGGTATAAGTGGCCACTGTTAGTAGTCCATGAGGCCCACAGATAGAAATGCATAGAAGAAACACTTAGTTAATTCAATGTTGCCTTTGCGAATAAGCAGTGAAGCTGAGTAATACCCCCGCCAGAGATAGTGAAGAATTATTCAACACCTCATCCACTTCCCAGCTCTAACCTGACCGTAAACTCCAAGGTATCATTTATAATACCACGACGAATACAAATTACAGCGCCCCGCTTGGTACTGATTAGGTTTGGAAACTTGTTTGATCTTTTCTTTTAAACAGATCGAATATCTATGTATGGTTAAACCTATCTAAGTACTCAAAACTTTATCCTTGCTGTTATAGTATAAGTACCAACCTTAAAGAACATTCCTCTTGTCTTCGTTTTAGCCAAACTTCCACAACAACCTTGGGAAAAGTATTTCGCATCGTGAGCATCACCTACACGCTAGTCAAACAGTCGAGAAATAGCGATGGGAAGTAGAATCTCCCCTCATCACGATCCTTATTAGCCTAGTCATGAGCGACGGAGGTGCAAGTAACCGCAAGAAAAAGTAAGATCAACCGAAGGAGGTAATGTGTGACGGTTCCTTCAGCCTCTCAACTGGTATGGTCGTGTACAATAGCTCCTTTTTCCTCTCTCCCACCACTTCCTCATCCAGCTCTCAACGTCCTCCCTCCTGGAAAGGGCAGCCCTGCGCTCCCCGACCACCCCAGACATGACCAATAAACCACATGGTTGTCCAGATAATAGCGAAATATTAACCATAACGTGTCGGCGGCGCGAGAGAATAAAGGAAAGCAATGTTTCAATCACGGAGGTGCTGGAGGGGGTACGATACCTGGCCAGTAGGGGTGCGACGATACCTTAAGTGATAACTCAATAGTGGGAACAATGCCTTCCGAAGCCCTCTGAGTACGGAGGTGGTGGCCAGTTGGTCGGGGGTGGTACCTTGTAGGTAGGGGTCGGTGCCATGCAACTAGGGTGGACTTTGAGGATGTATGGTCTGGCCATAAAGAGTGGAGATAGGATCTTATAACATGAGGTAACTCGCAAGGAGGAGGGTCAAAAATCTTGTAGCAAGCAGCGGGTGAGCTGTGGAGAAGTGAGCTTTGAGGTTCTTATGACTAGATGTGAATTATAACGCGATGTACGAACGGTGTTTTGTAACTAAGGGCCGGGCCATCTGATTAGGTCCGGGCTCCTTTGACTTAAGGGTCAGGCTTATGTTGCTAGGAGCAGGCTTTGGTTACTGAGGGCGAGTTGAAGTACAGGAAGGAGAGGCATCATCCTTTGTTAGTGACAGTGATGACACTGATGGTGTTCTCCCCGTGGCCACAGTCACACTGTTGCCGACACTGTATCTTGTCAAGCATTTCTGTTTACCGCTCTCCTGACGGGAATTCAAACGAAACACATCCTGCAAAGCAACAACGAATTGAGGGAGACTGTTCGGTTTTTGGATGAGGATATATATATATATATATATATATATATATATATATATTTTTTTTTTTCAAACTTCGCCATTTCCCGCGTTAGCGAGGTAGCGTTAAGAACAGAGAACTGGGCCACTGAAGGAATATCCTCACCTGGCCCCTTTCTCTGTTCCTTCTTTTGGAAAATTAAAAAAAAATTGAGAGGGGAGGATTTCCAGCCCCCCGCTCCCTCCCCTTTTAGTCGCCTTCTACGACACGCAGGGAATACGTGGGAAGTATTCTTTCTCCCCTATCCCCAGGGATAATATATATATATATATATATATATATATATATATATATATATATATATATATATATATATATATATATATATATATATATATATATACAAAAAGTACACAAGTAGCGATGCTGGTAAACCACGAAGAAATGATAAAAACTAAATGTCAAACGTTTTCGTATAATTGTAGAGTCAGGACTGAGCACAGATGGAGAGAACCAGAATGTAGTCTACCAGCCGCCACTGGGCGGTGCAGGCAAATAGATTAAGAAACAGGTGCAGGGATCAGAGCACAGGTCACCCTCGACAACCTCACCTCTCTCGAGTTATGCATTCAAGTTAAGCTATGTTCTGGGAAACATATTCAAAATTTGTACTCTTGCAGACTTATCAGACTTATATAAACCAATGTTTTGATTCGTACTGATATCTCCTCCATGTTATATATAAGAGACAAATGACCAATGTTTCTCTTCATTACCGAGTTTTTGTATGTAATATGGTTATCACATACAATAAATCAGTTATATATATATATATATATATATATATATATATATATATATATATATATATATATATATATATATATATATATATATATATATATATATATATATACTTATATATATATATATATATATATATATATATATATATATATATATATATATATATATATATATATATATATATATGAAAGTTGATTGGAATAACATGAGAGGAGAGAGAACCAAGTAATATATACATCTTCCTCTGACACGACCTGACCCGTTACCTGACCTATCATGACACCTTGCTCTGCCTGGTGATTAAGTAACCTCCATCCACTCTTCCTAGGTCTGTAGGAGAGTTTACATATTTCTGAAGTCGAAACTGTACTGGATTTGAAAATAAACCTATATGTGTCTGTAAATTGTGGTTTAATCTTAATAGTTTTTCATTACAGTGTGTATTACTTGAGAGAGAGAGAGAGAGAGAGAGAGAGAGAGAGAGAGAGAGAGAGAGAGAGAGAGAGAGAGAGAGAGAGAGAGAGAGAGAGAGAGAGAGAGAGAGAGAGAATGGTAAGAGAAAGTGACCTTGGAAAAGAGAGTTGTGTGAAGTAAATACCAAGAGAGATGGAGTATGGAATGGCAGAAATGTGAGAGCAAATGAAGAGAGCGGAGTGGGAGAGGAATGGGAGGTATTCAGGGAAGCAGTGATGGCATGTGCAAGAGGTGCATGTGGCATGCGGAAGGTGGGAGGTGAGCAGAAAAGAAATAACAGAGAGCGCTGGGATAAAGAAGCAAAGTTGCTGGTGAAAGAGAAAGGAGAGGCGTTTGGGCGGTACTTACAGAAAATTAGCGAAAATAATTGGGAGATGCATAGAACAAAGGGAGCAGGAGTTCAAGAGGAAGGTACTAGGATTGAAAAAGGCGGCAAATAAGAGTTCGGGTGAGCAAGGATCAGTAAGATGACAATGTCTGAAAAACAAGACAACCACTGGGAACATCGGTGAAAGCGTAAAAAGGGGAAGTGATGGAGTGAGGAGATGGAGTGAGTATTTTGAAGGAGTGCTAAATGTTTATGATGTTAGGGTGACAGATGTAGGGTATTTTGGTCGTGATGGTATGCAAAGTGAGATAGTCATGGAGAGTGGCATGGTGAAGATAAAAGAGGTGGTAAAAGAAGGCGGCTGGAGTGGATGGCATTGCTGTTGAATTTACTAAGTAGGGTGACTGTTTTTTTTAATTGGTTAGTTCGGATTTTCTATGTATGTGTGGAGTATGGTGAAATGCCTAAGGATTGGCGGAATGCCTGTATAGTGCCACTGTATAAATGTATAAGGGGAGTAAACCTTGTAAGCTGTATGAGAGGGTATTGTTTGAGGGGTGAAAGCATGTACTGAGCATCAGACTGGGCAGGAGCGGTGTGGCTTCAGAAGTGATAAAGAATGTATGGATCAGGTGTTTGCTTCAAAGCATTTATTTGAGAAATACCTAGAGAAACAGATGGATTTCTGTGTGGCATCTATGGATCTGGAAAAAGCTAAACAATTATCATTCCATTCGATGTTTCATAGGGCATTATGTATATGCAGTCAGGAATTTATCGATGATGAATTTGAGAAGATATATACTACTGGATCCATGTTAAAGTATCCTAGGTCTTTTGTTGATGAATCAGATGAGCTTTGACATAGAGCAAGTCAACACCGCCGACTTCGCTTCCCCATATCACTGTTATACAAAGTGTACCCAGGAATTGCCCCGTCTCCTAACCTTGTACCGGCATTCATTGTGATAGGCTGTGCACAAGTATGTATTGTTACTCCAAACGTTGTCCCTGGCCACATAACGTAGTATGACCAGATGTCAGATGTTAACATACAAAGTAACCCATATTACTGTTGATGACAGCCGTACAGAGCTCTTTCAAGACGTTAGACCGTATAATATAAGTAGCAGTGTTACATATATCTAATGGCTGCAACGGTTTCGTGTACAGTGCAAACGAAAATACTGAAATATCTTTACTCCAAGAACAGGATGAAATAATCATCAAGCCAGAGAGCACTGATGTCGATATTTGTTTCCTTTTATAAGAAATCTTAAGTGAAAGCGTCAGCCTTCGGTGATTACTGGTCTGCACCAATGTCTCGCATAATGACCATACAAATTTACCCTCCTGTCTAGCAATGTTGTTTCGAACGTTCTCCGGATCGAGGCACACAGCTTCCTGAACCAGGTAGTGTATGCATGACCCGCATGTGCATATCTCACTGGTCTACCTTCCGAATATGATGCAAAGTAGATCTGCTGGAACACGCTCATCCACCATCCTGACGAGTGATGATGTCGGAAGCACCGAAAATCGGGATCACACAACGTCCTGGACCATTCCTGCAGGTCTGGCCCGTCTGGTACAAGAAAATCCCACAAATTGGCCAGAGAAGTTCCACGGGTTAGGCCACACAGCGCCACAGTCAATTATATGTTACGTGTTTGATTTCCTCGCCCTGTCATCTTCCCGTCAAGTGATGATACTGAAGGGCCAGGTGGCTCGTTCCTCACAGAGCCCCTTACTGTCACTTCGTATTGACTTGCGACGGTGAAGTATGCACCTGCGCCGTGCCTCCAGCGACATCGGAGTAAAATTCTGTTATTCTAGATTACACTGAAATACACTTTATTCAGCCCCAACGTCTAAAGAAGTATACAACGATACTAGAAAGAAATGTAATTTTTTTTTCCTATAATCATAACCTTTGTATCAAAATCGCATGGATTCCGTCCTGTTAGAGGTCGAACACTGATCGATTGCCGCAAAGGCAAGCAAAATGATGAAATAGACAGTGACCCTCGAATGTCGAGTTCATTAACTGAAAATATACAAAAGGAAATGTGCATCTACAGGTTAAAAAAATTAAAAAAAAAAATGTACAAATATCGGAGGGTTGTTACTTAAATATAATGATCAATTTTGTAACATGAGATCACCTGCATGGCCAGTATAGTTTACAGAACTAGATGATGTGCTTTAGTCGCTTACAAGGTCAGGCTCAGGTTGCCTAGAGCATTAAACTCCGTGATGAACCTTTATATCTTAGCACAATTGATTACTGAACGTAAAGCTGTTAAAAACTTGTAGTTTCTATCCTAAATTCCTGTGTCCACATCAGTTTGCGAACCCTGCAATAATTTAGAGACCTCTTCTTCTTCTCTATATGAACCCTCACCATGCCTGCCAGTTGATATCAATGCCTGCATACTAAAAGTACATACTCGCGAATGAGGCACTTGCACTTATACCTAAGAACTTAAAACCAAATGCCCATAGTCATGCTTCTGTTCATACACAACCACTAATAATCGTATCAAAGGTTTAAGAAATGCTTGTGAAAGGTACTTGTACTACAGAGGTCTGTTGTAAGCCCAATATGGCTTTGGTTTGAAACATTTGTAGCGACTGCCCTGAAGTCTGTGGTCGACCGGAAGAAGGGCATGTTTGCCATCGCATAAACAGATCACCTTTTTTTATACATTTTCTTTCGAGGGAAATATGATATCTGATGTAAGGAAATAATACAGGAAAGTTTTTAGTGTGAGATGGAATGGAAGAGCAAGTAATTTTAGTTTCATAAGAAAATCTTTAGGCCACTGAAAATTGTTCTATACCACTGGATATACGATTTCTATTATCTATCATCAAATTACGACGTGCTTCATTGAGATTGTAGAAATATTTCTAAAGCCTTTGAGGTAAAGATAAAAAACGCCAACTTCATCTGATGGATCTCAGCTCGTTTTCTTTTTAACCCACACTTTTCCTGAAGAGAAAACATTTTGATTATACATCAGATTATCTTTTTTTTGATGTGGTATCAATTTTACGATTCCGGTTTGATTTTTGTGGGTAGGACGACGAGGAGCATAAAGTTCGGGTCAACAAATTTTGATGGACGAGGCCGAGATCTGCATAAGATATGCAATAGGCGAACGCTGATCAAAGGTAAACAACAGGAGTTATGTGACTTTTGGCCTTTTGTTAAGGATGCCTTTTGTCTGCTCTCCTCATGACTAACGAAAAGAAATTGACCAAACTCTGGCCATATATATATATATATATATATATATATATATATATATATATATATATATATATATATATATATATAATGCAAGTATAAATTGCGTGTGTGTGTGTGTGTGTGTGTGTGTGTGTGTGTGTGTGTAAATACTTGTTTGCACTATTAGGCTAGGGAGTTCCATACTCCTAGAGCCCCAGCTCTTTTTTTTCTACTGTCATAAAACTTTTTACATTTCTCTCAACCATTCACACTGACATTTGAGCTATTTTCATTCCATTCATCAACGAATCTTATACCACAGAAATACTTCTTTACCTTCTTCAGCAAGTTTCTTTCATGATTTTATGCTATTCCCTCCGGTTGTTCTGTCCTCACATCTTTTTGAGGAACTTTTCACTTCTGACATCATAAACCTCTTCTTTTTTCCAGTGTTGGACAAATGTACTGCCTCGAATCTGCCGTTATAACTCAGATCTCTTTTATTTTGAACACCATCTTCGTTCCCCTGTTTTCCATCGTCTCCATCAGTTCTCTGTGCTCCTCTATGTAAGGAGACGAGACTTGAAAGGCACATTCGAGTATTGGCTTTATATATGATGTGAGCAGCTTCTTGACTATTTCCTTATCCATGTGCCTGAATGCAAAATAGACACTTGCCTGCAGGAGGTTTGTCTCCATCCTTCTCCTAAGGCGGAATTCTGGTGACAGTTAAGGGGCGTTGTCGAATCCCAAGACTCTCTCTCACACAGACAGACTCCTGCAGTTTAATCTGCATAAACTGGATTCGTATCGAGGCTTTCTTTCACTGTATTTGCACCATCATTATTTTCCAGTGACTCAGGTTGAATTATATTGGCCTACTTTGAGCTCAAATAATTACATTAGCTACGTATCAGACCTACCTTGAGCTCAAGTAAATACATTAGCTGCGTATCAGACCTACTTTGAGCTCGAGTAATTACATTAGCTACGTATCAGAACTACTTTGAGTTCAAGTAATTACATTAGCTACGTATCAGAAGTACTTAGCGTTCGAGTAATTATATCAGCTGCGTATCAGACCTACTTTGAGCTCGAGTAATTACATTAGCTGCGTATCAGACCTACCTTGAGCTCATGAAGGGTAAACAGTGATAGGCTTTGAAGATAAGAGTATTACTTCTCATGGAATATTTGTAGTCTACGGTCTACCTAAAGAAACTATTCGGATATCTTTCTAAAGCACAATTACAAACATATAACCCTGAACTCTATAAAGTATATGTACTTCTAGACCAAAAAGTATCGACTCCTCCTACCATAGGATAAGTTTCAAGTGTTGCTGGAGGAGTGAAAGTCGCTAGATGATAAGATGAACGACTCTGGTTCATAGTCTGTCCGGCTACTGCTAATACTCACAGCACACAGACCTCCATAACATGCTTTATGGTAAAAAATGAACATCCTTTATTGAAATGCTGCTACAAAGATCGTAGTGTGAATTGCTCTTTGAGAGTAACTTACTTCTTTACGTGTTATTCATTATCAATTATCATTATTATCATTATCATTATTATCATTATTATTATTATTATTAATATTATTATTATTATTATTATTATTATTATTATTATTATTATTATTATTATTATTATTATTATTATTATTATTATCATTATCATTATTATTATCATTATTATTAATACTATCATTATTATCATTATTATTATCACTATTATTACTATTATTATTATCATTATTATTATTATTATTATTATTATTATTATTATTATTATTATTATTATTATTATTATTATCATTATTATTATTATTATTATTATTATTATTATTATTATTATCATTACTATTATTATTATTATTATTATTATTATTATTATTATTATTATTATTATCATTATTATTATCATTATTATTATTATTATTATTATTATTATTATTATTATTATTATCATTATTATTATCATTATTATTATTATTATTATTATCCCTGGGGATAGGGGATTAAGAATACTTCCCACGTATTCCCTGCGTGTCGTAGAAGGCGACTAAAAGGGGAGGGAGCGGGGGGCTGGAAATCCTCCCCTCTCGTTTTTTTTTTTAATTTTCCAAAAGAAGGAACAGAGAATTGGGCCAGGTGAGGGTATTCCCTCAAAGGCCCAGTCCTCTGTTCTTAATGCTACCTCGCTAACGCGGGAAATGGCGAATAGTTTAAAAGAAAAAGAAAATTATTATTATTATTATTATTATCATTATTATCATTATTATTATTATTACTATTATCATTATGATCATTATCATCATCATCATTATTATTATTATTATCATCATCATTATCGTTATTACCGGGGACACCTTTAATGTACAACAGCTTTTATACACAGTTACATCTGGCATTCTATAGAGCAAAGAATCATGATGAACTGCTGAACGTATACCTAAGACGTACACAATCGTTTATGAACAGACGCTCGGCTCAATTCAGAGTCGAGACGGAACAACCATTAGCGAATATTGGTCTGTGAGGCGCACTTACCAGGGTTAGAGGTCACACTGCCCTCCGCCCAGGGTCATACACGTGAACTGCTCGTCAGTCTTAAGATACCTCGAATATGCACTAAATAAAGTTCATCTGAATATTCGAATGTAAAGCAATGCATTTATACCACACGGGATTGTCCAAAACAGACGAGCGTTCATAAACTTATAATTTTACAAATTTTATCAACAATACAATTATCTAATTTGTATAGACCATCACTAATATTTAGATTATAATTCTCTGTGTATTTGATAATAGAAGATTCAATAATTTTTCTCGTGGTAATAGGGTTAGAGTTAATAACTGAGATGGCATTACTCCAGTCAACACAATGATCTAGTTTTTAACGTGATTAAACAAGGCATTTGATTCTTGTCCCGTTCTTATACTATATTCATGTTGCTTAATTCTAACAGAGAGAGCCTTACCAATCTGCCCAACGTAAAACATCACAATTTCTACATGGCACTTTATAGATGCACCCTGGAGAATTTTCTGGTGAATTCCTGATTAAGATATTCTTTATAGTATTATTGTTGCTGAAGGAAACATTTACATTAAGGGATTTAACCAACATGGATAGTTAAGTAAAAATAACTTTTAAAAGGAAAAACTAAACGATTCTTGGTGTCAATAGGAGGTTTGGGCCTGGATGTGGAAAAGGAGCTATGGTTTCGGTGCATTACACATGACAGCTAGAGACTGAATGTGAACGAATGTGGCCTTTGTTGTCTTTTCTTAGCGCTATCTCGCGCGCATGCGGGGGGAGGGGCATGCCATTTCATGCGTGGCTGGGTTTCCCCTTGAAGAAACGCCAGAGGGACGAGAGTGATGGGTCTGAGGGGACCTCTCCTCTGGAGGAAAACGAAGGTGATGTCATTGTCGAAGGTGAGGAGTCACTGTCAATGGAGGAAGACGAAGGTGATGTCATTGTCGAAGGTGAGGAGTCACTGTCAATGGAGGAAGACGAAGGTGATGCCATTGTCGAAGGTGAGGAGTCACTGTCAATGGAGGAAGACGAAGGTGATGTCATTGTCGAAGGTGAGGAGTCACTGTCAATGGAGGAAGACGAAGGTGATGTCATTGTCGAAGGTGAGGAGGGGTCATCTCCATTCATTATTATATCTACACTATCCTTATTTCTTTGTATTTCTATCTTCACTATCTTCATTTATTCGTATGTCTATCTTCGTTCTACCCATGAGGTAACTCAATCAAGCAGTACAGTGACTCTTGGACACCACTGGATGCCTTTGCGTCTGGAAGGGCCTTACCCCCCCCCCCCCCCCCCCATACCTCTCCACACACACACACCCCTTAATAGAGATCATTCAGTAACTGCATAACCGACGTGCCTTACCAAGGATAACATACGAACAAATACAAATACAACATCTGTGGTCACTTGTCATATAAAAGGTGGTACAGTGAAATATCAAGGGATGGGAATCGACTAGATAACAGAGTGGGAAAGGACAATACAATAGTATGCAATACACTAAACTGTATTGCGATACGAGAGACTGTAGTAATGTGAGAGGTGAATATGTGAAATAGATGAGGATACATCAGAGTACAATGTGGTACGGTGGATTATGAATCTGAACATGAAAGCAAAAGATGATGTATGGAAAGACCAGATGGTATACATATATATGAAAGCACGGGGAGAGAGCAAAGGAGAAAAGAACATTCCACGATCAAAGACAATGCACAGAATTACAGACAGGGTTAAAGTGCATGTCTGTAAGCCAAAATGCCAGACGACACGTCGATATGCAGGATAGTATAATGAAATGAGACATCATGACCAATACATGGATGACAACAGAATATAAGAAGCACGCAATGATACAAACTATTACACAAACAATTACACAAGAAGGCTGAGAACATACAGACATTATACGAAAGAAAAACGTCAAATTTCAAAGTGTGCGAGAACACTCTGTGCAAATTTAGTAACAAGCAAGTGGAGAGAACAATATAAAAAAAAAATGGCAACATACGAGGCACTATAGCAATATGGTGAATGGTACAAAAACAGGATATGCGGAGGAGCAACAAGCAGTACGGTTCAGGGACGAGAAAGTGGTTGCAACAACGCTAAGGACGATATAGGTACAAGGAAGACATACAATGTATAGAAAGACAGCAACTTAATGGTGCAGCAACGGGAAATGCAGTAGAGCAACAAGGGGTACGTCAAGATGAAGGGTGAAACAGCAGCGTATAAAAAAGGTTAAAACGAGAAATGAATCAGTACAAATACGCACGAGATGGTGTAGGGAAAACCAATAGAGTAGAAATGTATGAAAGGCATACATGGCAGATGAGAAACATACCAGAGGATCCAACGAGATCATGTGGCGTGGTGAAGCAATATGCTATGGAAGAGAACACAGCAAGATACAGGAAGGGTGATACTAAAAACGTACAAGAGAATGCAGTCAGGTACAGGAAAGTAAAATGATAATACAAGACGGTCCCTTAAGAAAGAGCGCCATAAAGCAATATACTATATTGTTCATTGAGATCCAGGATAGTATAGCAACATGTAAGAGGATACAGAATGACTCATAATATCACAACAAAATCAGAGATCCTGTAGCAAAATGAAGGCGACAAGACTACAAACAAGAGACCAGTGCAAAACACAAGATGGTGTAAGCAATATTTACAAGAACATTGCAACATACTGATGGTAAAACAGCGCTAAAGATAATGCAACAAAGAAAAGAAATACAACAGCATATATGAGGAAACAGGAAGATGGAAAGAAGTGCAACAGCATATAGAAATATGTATAAAAGATTCAGTGTGATAAACCAGTGTGATAAGGGAGGCTATGATAAAACACGGCACGGTACAGCAAGAGTAAGTTACAAGGCGGGAAAGAAAAGGTTACAACAGGCATCATGCAAGAATACTGTAGCAAGATAGGAAGCTGTTAACATGTAAGAAGGAATAGCAGGGAATAGAGCGATACAGCAGCTCAGATGAAGATCCAGCAAGACGCAATACGGTAAGAAAAGATACAAAATAATACAGTAAGATACTAGACGATATAACAACATACAAGATGACACAGCAAGATACAGAACGGCGAAACAACAAGCAAAAAGGATTACAGCAATACATAAGACGGTACAACAGCATACAAGAAGATCCAGTAAGGTAAGGAGCGGTACAGTAAGGTAAAAGAGGATACAGTGACAACTAATATATGAAGTTTAGTGGTCGGGCCGGCCGAGCACAAAGGAGGCATCCAGGTCGTGACGCGCTGCAGGTCCGACACCCTGCGCGCACCAGCTCACTCAACTTTCCCTCCTGCCATATATCCCCTCACGCCCTCCCGCTCATCCCTCACCCTCTAGCCTCCCTTTGATACCTTTTGCATACTCCGCCCTGTTTACTGTTGGTAACCTCCCTTGTCTACACGTTCTCTTTCTTTCCCTCAAGCACTCTCCTGCTATACCAATGGAATCCTTCTTACCTCCGCGTCCAATAATAATAATAATAATAATAATAATAGTAATAATAATAATAATAATAATAATAATAACAATACTGATAATAATGATAATAATAATAATAATAATGATAATAATAATAATAATAATAATAATAATAATAATAATAATAATAATAATGATAATAATAAATGATGATAATAGTGATGATTATTACTATTATTACTATTATCGTAATAAAATCATCTGCCGCTACAGACTAAACATGCGAAGTGAATACTGAAACAAAAAACAGGAGAGCTGTGAAGACAGGGTTGCTAAGCTGAATCTATACCCAAACGGTATGGTGGAAGTTAGTATACAGTCCTCTAATTACTGATGACGTACACGATAGTTCGAATGGGACTGTTAATGTAACTCACGGTACAAGCTAGTACGTGTGCGGCAATGGTGCCGAACCGCATCTCAGAAACGAGTGTTTACAAGTATGAAGTGGCAGAGATGGATCAGTCGTTTCACTGCAGAACTGAGCGACACCTCTGGTGTCGGTGGTTCAGGGTTACGTACCCATCTTCACGCGCATTTCGAGCCACACCGACAGCTCGTGCTCGGGATCTATTGCCTACGACGTGGTCCTGTTGTCACTCGTCCAGCTTCAAACACACACACACACACACACACACACACACACACACACTCGAATCAGTCACACTATGAGTCACTCTGACTGAGCAGCACACAAGGTGTCCGAACCACATACACTGACTGAATGAACTAAGCCAAACGCACTCACCAAATTACAATACAAGGAACTGCCTATACCACACACCCTGTCCAAGTCGCGCTAAGTCACAATAACCAAGTCACACACACACACACACACACACACACACACACACACACACACACAGTGACCGAGGCACATATACTTCCGGAGCAAAAGACACTTCCTGGATCACACACACACACACACACACACACATACATTTCCCCGAGTCACACGCACTTCTGACGTCACACATACTTCCTGAGACACACGTACTTACCAGATCACATACACTATCCGAATCCTACACACTGTACACGCTCCATACACCGCCCGGGTCACACAGCAAGCCATAGCTACACGTTCTCTATCCACATCCCCAAGTTACAAGGTCGGAGGTTATATTCTACATATCTCTCACTAGAGAGGATTTCTTGTGGCCTGTGACCACCCTGCCCACGAGGGGACGTTGTGTAGAAACCAGCCCTCACAAGAAAGCCAGACTTGAATTCAGACTAGGATCAGACTACACTTTGTAAAAGAAAAAAAAAAACATGGCCATAAATCAAACATTTCGATTGACAAATTATATTCTTTTATGCCCTCACGATCAGATCTGTCTTCCTTATGTTGAGGCAGTGTTCAAGAAATCCTCGCCGTCGGCATTTTTAGGAAACTTTTTTTCTCGCTATAATGTGGGATTCATATCCTGGTTTCTGTGTTCAAATCCATCGGTGCGAAAATCTATCTCTGCTTTTTTTTTTTCTCTTTCTTTCGCAGTTGCATCCACCTGGACCGTCGTCTAAGCACACACCGCTTTCTAAAATCAGCCGAAAGATTCAGATTAAAGAGAATCCTGACAGCGTGAAAAATCGAAAATACATCCACACGAAGGATTACGGATGCCAATGTAATCTATCACTTAAGATTTCCTGAATCTTTTGTATTCAGAGATTAACCTGGAGGAAACAGGCTACGTTTTGTGCTCCCAGAATTAATAGCCTTCGTGCCACTCTCGGTGTGGCCGTGACAGTGTGCACATAAATCTTAAAGGCATCCCGTGAGAAGCTCGTAACACAGGACGCCCATTACCAACACCAGACCAGCGGAGACTTTCTTCAAGTGCCCTTACGTTGCGGGGTGTCATCGTCACGTACTCTCATGTATTCATGCTTGTGTAAGTTTTGCCTCAATCAGCGCTGGTCTCTGTAAGTGAATTCAGAGGTTTTCTGATGCATTACTTCGCCTTCCTGTAGAAGAGGCGAGCCTCAGACGTGACCGCAGAGGCCCTTGCTGAAGAAAGGATTTTGATAATGCTGCGCGAAATTTTCGTCAGGCGTTCGTCCGCTCGCCCGTGTAATTTCACCTTCCTAGAATCGCAAGAGTGACCTCAAGCAATGGCTAGATCGCATATGCATTCTCGCACTTCTGGCCCCCACGTGACTTCCACTGGAATCAGCTCGTGCGTAACTATGCCAGACTCAACTTGGGCGTATCTTTTTCCCGTCTTTGTTCATCCGTAATTGTTCTTGGTTCAGCCCGTACGTGAGTTTGCCTGAATCATCTTGTATCATATGTGTGTGTGTGTGTGTGTGTGTGTGTGTGTGTGTGTGTGTGTGTGTGTGTGTTTCATCTCGTACATGACAGATATCAATTTTGCTCGACCGTGATCTTTCGGTTAAGTGTGACGTGGTTTTCGTTTTTCCTTGTACGTAACTTTATTTTTCTTTTTTTTCCTTACGTCAAGTTATAGCTCAAAGAGACTCTACCAAATACAACTTTGCTCTACGGCCACTTTTTTCAATTTAACAAATTCCTTACAACCACGTCTATGGAAACTGATGAAGGCCAAAGAAGGAAAGTTGACTTTTCAACAGTCCTTTCAACCCCAGCTAGAATTTCGTCCAGAGAACAGGACAAAATGGTTCCACCTCATTTTGGGGAGATTCGTCCACTACCAACAGACCAGATGGTTTGGCTTATGTGGTTTCTCTGTTGTGGTACGGAGAACAACTTGCGTCTTGGACGTCGAGGATGTTTTCCAAGAACCGCCAACTAAAATACGAAATTTCTTGTTAGTCAGAAGCATGACGAGGATAATCTCGTTTGCACTTTCTTATACAAAGACGCTCATAAATCAAACACGGAATTGACAGATTACGAGCTGGACACATATACAAAAAAAGTCATACCTGTGCTCAAACTCAAAATCCAATTATACCTTCGTATTCAAAAGCGTCAGGCACCTCCAGATTACATATCTGTCAAACTCACGGTTCAATGAGATAAAATCAGGCCGTATTTTCTAAGGGGTGAAGACTCGGACCAACTTTCAGTCCAACATATGAAATATGAAAACACCATAGAAAAAATGGTAATACTCCGACCTAAACGTGAAAAGAACAAATACATGAGCTCTTCCTTTTGTGGTGAGGTGTCTTACAATCCTGCTTGAAATGGTAAAACAGCATACAGATCCGTTACTAAAAACGTTATCCATGCAATATCCTCGAAGAGACTTGTTATCAGTTATCATTCCCTTGGTAAACCGCAGATGCAGATTAAGTGGGAAGAATGTACAGCAACACGTAAATGTCTCTTGAGTGGACTTCATCTGTGACAGAACCAGATTAAACCAGCAGATACGTACATGGTTATTATATGTATCACATATCTTCTGTCCACTGTTGCAGGAAGTTAATTATGAATATGCTGTAGCCACAAGCAAAAGATCATATGACAGTAGAAGTTCCACGTCCGGGTGTGTGTGGTCACGGAGCTTCTAATTGGCCGATCTGTGTCCCGACAATCAGATGGTCAAATTACCTTTGAAAAAAAAAGAAAAATAAAAAAAGGTCTCCTGATTGGCAGTTCCATTCTTTCCTTGTTCTCTCATATTTCTTTTTTTTTTTATTTCGTATGAAAGAGTCCTTTAGTTGGCCGTTCAACCTCTATCCATTTTGCTTCCGCTTCTGTCTCTCTCTCAGCAGGTGGCTGGCAGCCACAGACTCACCAGGGAGATGTCTCATGATCAGCGCTACGCGCCTTGGTAGCCTGGGTGTCGTCAGGAAGGTTAGCGAAGGCTGCGCAATGAGCTAGCACTTCAGTCGCTGATAAATTTCACTCCTTTGGCCCAAGTAGCTTATCTTTCTGTCTCTGCCATATGAAGGGTGCTGGTTTTCAGTCCACAAACATACAGTCTCTCAATCTAACGCATAACACTTAACAACAAATGACTCACACAACTCGTTCCTCGTAAGTGCTTTACTTTGTTGCTGTGAGCGCCACACGCTAACCCTGTCTTTTTTTTGCAAAATCCCGGTGCAAGTACACGTAAGTACTCTCTCTCTCTCTCTCTCTCTCTCTCTCTCTCTCTCTCTCTCTCTCTCTCTCTCTCTCTCTCTCTCTCTCTCTAAGGGGTAGAATAGGGGAAAGGAGCAAGCTTCCTTGCGCTTGTGTCCTTCATTAAGCTAAGATCTACACCTTATAGAAAGCTTAACCCTTATTTACTGGGGCGCGAAAGAGAATTTTACCGACCTCCGTGGTGTCACGGTTAGCGCTGTTGACCGTAGCGCACCCACGGGCGGCCTGGGGTCGAGTCCATAGGTCGAATCCTGGTTGCAGCAGATGGTCCAGTCAACTCAGCTCTTCATCCTACCATAGGGGTAGGTGAGGGGGGATGGCGGGGGAGGAGGTCCTGGAGACCATTGAGGAATGTGTAGTAAGAGACGTCTTTATTTAGTGAGGAAAAAATGGGTAAGGGCTATATGTGAGGATGTGCAGAGGAGGATGGATGTGTTGGATGTGTAATGTTTGAGGACAATATGTGGTGTGAGGTGGTTTGATCAAGTAAATAATGGAAAGTTAAGGAAGATGTTTGGTAATAATAAGAGTGTGGTTGAGAAAGTTGAATAGGATGTGCTGAAATGGATTGGACGTATGGAGATAATGTGTGAGGAGAGTTTGGCAAAGAGAATATATATGTTAGGGGAACACGGAGAAGAGGGAGACAAAACTGGAGATGGAAGGAAGGAGTGAACATTTCCTTTTTGGATGATCAGAGACTGAATACGCAGGAAGGTGAAAGGTGTGGTGTGCACGGAATAGAGTGAACTGGACCAATTTGGGATAAAGTGAAGGATTTGCTGTCATTGGACTGAACCAGGACATGTGAAGCGTCCGAGGAAAACCATGGAAAGGTCTCTGGGACCTGGATGTGGATAGACAGCTATAGTGTTAGTGTATCAAACATGAAAGTTAGAGAATGATGTAGGAATATGCGGCCTTTCTTCGTCTGCTCCTGGCGCTGCCAGGGAAACGGCGATGAAATATGAAAAAGGTACTTGAGAACTTAATGTGTTTCATTTCCCCATGAATGAGAAAGTTGGAATACACACACACACACACACACACACACACACACACACATCTATGTATGTATATATATATATATATATATATATATATATATATATATATATATATATATATATATATATATAGATATATAGATATATAGATATATAGATATATATAGATATATATAGATATATATATATATATATATATATATATATATATATATATATTTTTTTTTTTTTTTTTTTTTTTTTTTGCTTTGACGCTGTCTCCCGCGTTTGCGAGGTAGCGCAAGGAAACAGACGAAAGAAATGGCCCAACCCACCCCCATACACATGCCTTGATTCAATCCACTGACAGCACGTCAACCCCGGTATACCACATCGCTCCAATTCACTCTATTCTTTGCCCTCCTTTCACCCTCCTGCATGTTCAGGCCCCGATCACACAAAATCTTTTTCACTCCATCTTTCCACCTCCAATTTGGTCTCCCTCTTCTCCTCGTTCCCTCCACCTCCGACACATATATCCTCTTGGTCAATCTTTCCTCACTCATTCTCTCCATGTGACCAAACCATTTCAAAACACCCTCTTCTGCTCTCTCAACCACGCTCTTTTTATTTCCACATCTCTCTCTTACCCTTACGTTACTTACTCGATCAAACCACCTCACACCACACATTGTCCTCAAACATCTCATTCCCAGCACATCCATCCTCCTGCGCACAACTCTATCCATAGTCCACGCCTCGCAACCATACAACATTGTTGGAACCACTATTCCTTCAAACATACCCATTTTTGCTTTCCGAGATAATGTTCTCGACTTCCACACATTCTTCAAGGCTCCCAGAATTTTCGCCCCCTCCCCCACCCTATGATCCACTTTCGCTTCCATGGTTCCATCCGCTGCCAGATCCACTCCCAGATATCTAAAACACTTCACTTCCTCCAGTTTTTTTCCATTCAAACTCACCTCCCAATTGAAATGACCCTCAACCCTACCGTACCTAATAACCTTGCTCTTATTCACATTTACTCTTAACTTTCTTCTTTCACACACTTTACCAAACTCAGTCACCACCTTCTGCAGTTTCTCACATGAATCAGCCACCAGCGCTGTATCATCAGCGAACAACAACTGACTCACTTCCCAAGCTCTCTCATCCCCAACAGACTTCATACTTGCCCCTCTTTCCAAAACTCTTGCATTCACCTCCCTAACAACCCCATCCATAAACAAATTAAACAACCATAGAGACATCACACACCCCTGCCTACATTCAAACCTACATTCACTGAGAACCAATCACTTTCCTCTCTTCCTACACGTACACATGCCTTACATCCTCGATAAAAACTTTTCACTGCTTCTAACAACTTGCCTCCCACACCATATATTCTTAATACCTTCCACAGAGCATCTCTATCAACTCTATCATATGCCTTCTCCAGATCCATAAATGCTACATACAAATCCATTTGCTTTTCTACGTATTTCTCACATACATTCTTCAAAGCAAACACCTGATCCACACATCCTCTACCACTTCTGAAACCACACTGCTCTTCCCCAATCTGATGCTCTGTACATGCCTTCACCCTCTCAATCAATACCCTCCCATATAATTTGCCAGGAATATATATATATATATATATATATATATATATATATATATATATATATATATATATATATATATATATATATCGAGAAGATGGCCTCCATTAGGGCAGGCACATGTAATTTCAATCAATAAAAAAAAGTTAATCTTTATCTATTGATATAACATCTAAAAAGTCATACCGCTGAACTTTCCGCGAGAAACATTAACTTCGTAAAACGATCTTCCGAGAGCCAAATGTAAACTGGCCACAAACCTCTTGGGGGATCTTGATTTCCCTCACATTATTCCGTTGCGGAAACTTGCTTAGATCGAAGTGAGACTTGGGGTGACAGATCATGACTGAAGTGAAGCTCTCAAGAACGTGTCGTTCTCATAAATATCAACCCAACAATGATCGATCATTTCCGGTAAAAGAACCAGTGCCTTTACAAGCAGGGATGGTCTTGTATGTATATATATGTATGTATAGCGAATATGTACGAAAAGAAAATTAATATATATATATATATATATATATATATATATATATATATATATATATATATTCTTTTTTTTTCTTTCTTTTACTTCAAACTATTCGCCATTTCCCGCGTTAGCGAGGTAGCGTTAAGAAAAGAGGACTGGGCCTCTGAGGGAATATCCTCACCTGGCCCCCTTCACTGTTCCTTCTTTCGGAAAATATATATATTCTTTTTTTATACTATTTGCCATTACCCGCATTAGTGAGGTAGCGTTAAGAACAGAGGAATGAGCCTTTCAGGGAATATCCTCACTTGGCCCCCTCCTCTGTTCCTTCTTTAGAAAAACTAAAAACGAGAGGGGCGGATTTCCAGCCCACCGCTTCCTTCCCTTTTAGTCGCCTTCTACGCCACGCAGGGAACACGTGGGAAGTATTCTTTCTTCCCTGAACATGCAGGAGGGTGAAAGGAGGGCAAGGAATAGAGTGAATTGGAGCGATGTGGTATACCGGGGTTGACGTGCTGTCAGTGGATTGAATCAAGGCATGTGAAGCGTCTGGGGTAAACCATGGAAAGCTGTGTAGGTATGTATATTTGCGTGTGTGTGGACGTATGTATATACATGTGTATGGGGTGGGTTGGGCCATTTCTTTCGTCTGTTTCCTTGCGCTACCTCGCAAACGCGGGAGACAGCGACAAAGCAAAAAAAAAAAAAAAAAGAAAAAGTATATATGATTGAGAGGGTGAAGGCATGTACAGAGCATCAGATTGGGGAAGAACAGTGCGGTTTCAGAAGTGGTAGAGGATGTGTGGATCAGGTGTTTGCTTTGAAGAATGTATGTGAGAAATACTTAGAAAAGCAAATGGATTTGTATGTAGCATTTATGGATCTGGAGAAGGCATATGATAGAGTTGATAGAGATGCTCTGTGGAAGGTATTAAGAATATATGGTGTGGGAGGCAAGTTGTTAGAAGCAGTGAAAAGTTTTTATCGAGGATGTAAGGCATGTGTACGTGTAGGAAGAGAGGAAAGTGATTGGTTCTCAGTGAATGTAGGTTTGCAGCAGGGGTGTGTGATGTCTCCATGGTTGTTTAATTTATTTATGGATGGGGTTGTAAGGGAGGTAAATGCAAGAGTCCTGGAAAGAGGGGCAAGTATGAAGTCTGTTGGGGATGAGAGAGCTTGGGAAGTGAGTCAGTTGTTGTTCGCTGATGATACAGCGCTGGTGGCTGATTCATGTGAGAAACTGCAGAAGCTGGTGACTGAGTTTGGTAAAGTGTGTGGAAGAAGAAAGTTGAGAGTAAATGTGAATAAGAGCAAGGTTATTAGGTACAGTAGGGGTGAGGGTCAAGTCAATTGGGAGGTGAGTTTGAATGGAGAAAAACTGGAGGAAGTGAAGTGTTTTAGATATCTGGGAGTGGATCTGTCAGCGGATGGAACCATGGAAGCGGAAGTGGATCATAGGGTGGGGGAGGGGGCGAAAATTTTGGGAGCCTTGAAAATGTGTGGAAGTCGAGAACATTATCTCGGAAAGCAAAAATGGGTATGTTTGAGGGAATAGTGGTTCCAACAATGTTGTATGGTTGCGAGGCGTGGGCTATGGATAGAGATGTGCGCAGGAGGATGGATGTGCTGGAAATGAGATGTTTGAGGACAATGTGTGGTGTGAGGTGGTTTGATCGAGTAAGTAACGTAAGGGTGAGAGAGATGTGTGGAAATAAAAAGAGCGTGGTTGAGAGAGCAGAAGAGGGTGTTTTGAAATGGTTTGGGCACATGGAGAGAATGAGTGAGGAGAGATTGACCAAGAGGATATATGTGTCGGAGGTGGAGGGAACGAGGAGAAGAGGGAGACCAAATTGGAGGTGGAAAGATGGAGTGAAAAAGATTTTGTGTGATCGGGGCCTGAACATGCAGGAGGGTGAAAGGAGGGCAAGAAATAGAGTGAATTGGAGTCATGTGGTATACAGGGGTTGACGTGCTGTCAGTGGATTGAAGCAAGGCATGTGAAGCGTCTGGGGTAAACCATGGAAAGCTGTGTAGGTATGTATATTTGCGTGTGTGGACGTGTATATGTACATGTGTATGGGGGGGGGGGGTTGGGCCATTTCTTTCGTCTGTTTCCTTGCGCTACCTCGCAAACGCGGGAGACAGCGACAAAGTATAAAAAAAAAAAAAAAAAAAAAAAAAATATATATATATATATATATATATATATATATATATATATATATATATATATATATATATATATATATATATATATATATATAT
The DNA here is from genome assembly GCF_036320965.1 of Panulirus ornatus. Lineage (NCBI taxonomy): Eukaryota > Metazoa > Arthropoda > Malacostraca > Decapoda > Palinuridae > Panulirus > Panulirus ornatus. Next base: position 28,619,784 of record NC_092241.1, read on the forward strand.
ATAGTGGTATTATAGGACTCCCTCAACCCAGTAATCTTGCAGTATATGCACGCCACTAGCGTGTTGTGGCTGTTAAAGAGGAGGTTAGGTGGTATTCAGAGACGAATGACCCTTCACACTAAGAAATCAGTTTAACCTGAAAGCTGACTGAGGAGGCAGGCATCATTATAGCCTGACGTGTTCTGCTTTTGGGCAAAGGTGAACACAACATCTGAAGACGTTGTGTAAGTGCCGGACACTCCATGAAGGGTAGGCGACTAAGGTAACAAACAGCACAGGAAATCCTACAATACATTCTTGCACCTGAGCATAGCGAAAGCATCATTCCTTTTTTTACTGATCAAAGTTCATTAAACCTGTTGAGGCAACGCCACAACGGTTGAGAAATATGACGACATGTACAAGGCAAGGACCATCCGTGTCGGTCAGAGTTAATGACGGTAACACCAGAGGACCAGGTTGGTCAGGTAGTGCAGTCAGGCGGTTCATGAAGGTCTGTGAAAACCCTTGCAGGTCTCTCCTGCCGGCCTCACAGACGACCGACTACCATCTACCACTCACAACCAGAAAGGAGTTTCAAGTCCTGTGTCTTTACTCCTCCTCTAACCACTGTTACCGTTTCGCTATGAGAACCTTTCATCAGTAGAGTAATACTACCGTGGTGTACGGAGGTGGGACTGGTTTATGCTCTGCGGTACAATAACACATAACCAGGACAATGGGAAGAACATTTATAGCAACTGAATCCCGGAGTCCTAGGTCATGGTACTTTCCTATTAGCGAGATCTTCATGCTCATCCATGTGTTCAAGATCTTTAGCACCTTTTGAATTTCATCACTTTACACCACCACCTCGACAGTCGCTTTTCAGCGCATTTTTGCCTTGCTACGAGCAACCCGGAGGAGGTTGTTCTCCCACAAAGGGTATGTGGTTATGAATGCTCCAAGTTCAGGCGGCCTCCGTCACGCTGACTCACTATATTTGCCAGATGGGTATGTAAATTACCGCTCGATTCTTTTAAGACATCTGCAAAGTTTTTCTCACATCATCTTCCTCCAGCGCTTAGTTTCAAATTTTACGATATGCCTGTGGATCAGAATCTCTGCAGTTATCACCAAAGCAGCAGCAAAAGCACAGTTCAAAAGACTCTGCACTTGAGTTTCCTGGTCTGAAGAACTCTTCATGATAATTCCAGTATGATAACAAGGAAAATCATTTCTCTTATTGCACAGTCACTCTTGGACTTAACTGTCGAGTGTGTAGAAAAAAAAGTCTCAGCATTTGTTCCGGTCCGTTCTGCGAGTCGTGGTACAATTCTCCTGATCACCTGATTAAACCCAAACAACCGTAGAAGCAATACACTGTCAGCCGGTTTGATTAAGTCCACCACACTCCCGTGTCTCTCTCATCATTTCCCAGGCCAAACTCTCTTCCAGCCAAATTGGAAAGACATATCTGTGAGGATTTTGTCGTGCGCACTGTGTACCCGCAGCAGTTACAACTGAGTGGCCGAAGTTTTGAGCGGAGAGATTATGCGTTCAATACCTTCTGTTATGTGCGGGAGTTGCTGAGGCCTAATTTTGCCTTCTTAATGCCAGTCACTGGAGAAGCGATCTGTGTTTAACAGTTAAAATGGAATGAGAGTAATAGCAGCTCAAGGCAACATCCTTGAAGTGCCTTATATTGTAACTCTAACTCACGAAGATGATCTGCATTTACTATATAACAAACCACAAGGAGCTATCGGTAACAGTGCCAACCTAGATTAAAGAAATGTTGAAGCTTTTAACATTAACTTTAGATACTTTTGCTAATCTATCCTTTCGTGCGTTTTAGACTAAACATACACTAATATTTTAATATTTTCTTTTATACTGCTCACCTTTAGTGTCCCTGTCATTTTTTTTTTTTTTTTTTGTGGTAGCATCGTGTATACACATGCTACATCTTACATACATAAGCTACTCTGTCTGGACTCAAATCTCTGACAACATAAATGACATAATATTCTTTCATGTTGCTTAAAATCCTAGGAAAAATGTAATATAAATGAAAAATATTTTTAATGAAAGTTCTCGACAGAAATAAATTAACCACAGACTCGCCTTCTAAAAAATTGGTAAACTCAGCTTTCACACACAGCACTTTAAAGACAGACTGCCCTCAGTGGCAACTGACGTAAAATGTTCTTCAGTTTTGGCTTAGACTCGCTGCTGGGATGAGGTTACTTTAAGGACAACTAGTTATACCACAGCGCCAGCACCTATCCTGCGCTCCGTTTGGGAGTTATCCAGCCGGGCTTACCCTTACTTACAGGCTTAATCAAGTCTCTGCCGCTACACGGCAGACGAAGACACCGCCTTGGAGGAAAGGATACGAGTACCAACTTCGAGTTCTCAGGATAGCCTGTGCAACAAACAACATCTGCCTGAGCCTAACAAAGGAGGGTGACAGCGGCAGGTGAACTGGATGCAAGATACGTTTGTCAGGGTGAGGAGATGCTACGGTGGGTGCCAAAGGGATGTGCCAGGATAAGATGATTTAGTGGCTACAAAGAAGGTATATCAGATGGTACTGTAAGTGCATGGAAGGTCTGTCATGGGTGAAGGGGTGGTGTGGTGGGTGCATGGAAGATATGTGATAGTTGAGATGATGTGGAGAGCGCCAGGTAGGCATGTCATGGTGAGGTGATGATGCTGTGGAGGCGATGGATGTACGCCTTGGTGAGTGGATTTAAAGGACGAGCATTTTGGTGAGACACTACAGCAGTGTGCGACAGAATGGTGTGATAGTGAGATTTTGAGATGAGATAGTGAGTTACTGCAAGATGCTGGCATATTAACCTAGGTGTTCGTCTTGCCAGATGTAGATGCGATGTTGTTATATAGTTTTTTTCTGAATAGGTCGCATATGATTTAGTGGGAGGAGTGAGGTTGTGGAAACACACATGCCTAGAGGAGGGGTACTGGTAGCACACCTTCTCTTTAGGATAAAAGGGAGATGTGACACACTTGCTAGGCGGGAGGAGTAATGGTGACAAACATGCTTCAGGAAGGAGTAAAGATTAGTAACAACACACACGCATAGAAGATCGGTAATGGTAAAACCAATGTGTAGGAGAAGATATATACTGAAGATAACTGCCAGAGTTGAGGGGAAGGGAATGGCGTGCGAGTGGTACAGTTAATGGTGACAAATTTGAGTGGGAATGAGGGGAGGGGGGGTTGCTAACGTATGTGTATATGGGAGGTGACGGATATTCCTAGTATTGGAATATGTGCAGTACATCTATTTCCTGAAGAGGTACTGGCTACCATACTGTTTCATAAGCACAAGAGGAGTTAGTGGTTAAGGATTATGACACCACGAATGCTTGCGGCTGAGTTGGTAGAGGAAAAGCGGCAGAGCACTTGTAAGGTAATCGTGTGAGGGAAAGGACAACGCAAAAGACACGAAGAAAATGGGTGCAGTGAGTGGGTACATACTTGTGGAGGTAACATGCTCAATGGACAGTGGTTACACATCTATATGTGGGTTGATTCTAATACCATGAAACGCCTCAGCCACCAGTGGGATCTCAAAGACTTGAACTAACCTCTAATGTTTATTTCATAAGAATCAGTCTCACTTCTGGCCACGTACATGTCATCAAAACATGTATCAAATACCCTTGCAGAATGGGGTTTTATAAGATGTCAAGTTCACAAGGTCTGTTTACCTATGCTGTATCATCATATGCCTGCCTTAATGCTTCGGTCGTTACCACTGTCTTAGCCCGCTCTTACCGGATGGACTGATAAAGTAAATGGAACTCAAAAGCACTTGCACTTAAGTCATGTCGAGACCGGTGTTTGACAACTGACTGTCTCCTTTCATCAAGATAGACAGGAGCAGAGAATTTGTGATCTTGAGCTATTAGCAAAGAGAAATTTCTCTTTATCTTAACATACGTCTGAAGAAGATATTGTATACCATTTATTTACAGAAAACAGGTTCAGTCGTTGTTCAAGTGATATATGAGAGAAAATTGCTCCTAATTTAAGTATGGTATAAATACCAAGGAATGAAAAATTCTACGTTCAAGATACTCCTATTGGTTCTGGTCCAGTTAAGCTGTCTATCCATAAATCATGTCGTCCACGACTATTAATATAATGAATCAGGAGGTCATATAAATCAGATTCAGTCGATGCACAAGTGCAGCCATGCAAAAACCAGTCCCCCACACAGTACTTCAAAGAGTAATGACTGCAGTGATATTTCCTTATCAGGGTCTATGAGGGACTGTATCCTCCTACCAGCGGATCTCCGCTGCCAGCCGGGGTTGGCGTAAGGTGGAGGTGAGGCTCTGCCATTTGTCAAATGTCTATCATCATTCTTACTCCAAGATCTACTTGGGATAACTCAGGATTTGCAGTCCACATAGATCATGAAAGACGTTTTAATAGTGAGATAAGCTTTTCATTGAATTTTCAACTTGTGTTGCAGGCTAGTTGTTAGACATGCTTATGGTAGATAAGTTCCAGTCTGGTTATGAAGAAGAATGACTTAATCAATTATCTAAAGAAGTAGCTAGATTCCAAACGAATTATCACATGAATTCTAATGTGATCATTAGCTGAACCCCAAAGAGCTAACAAGCCTGGCTTCCGGTAAATCATTAGCCTAATTACGATCAGATCACCAGCTATGTTTCTGACAGATCACAACCACCATCACAGATACACCACGATACATATTTTTTTTACGTTAGACGCCAACGCTAGATCAAGCCAACAGGTATATTTATATAGGCTCGAGTATATTAATAACCACTCACCAATTATCTTTATCTGAGGACCAGTGGAATATAAAGTGAGTTCTAAGTGATTTGCATGATTTATATACGACGTTGATCAACAGCAGGATTTTGAAAGATCATAAACCAATAAACCTATTAGCAAAGGTCTAGGTTCATCAACAATGAAAATTAGATATAAATCCCAGGTAATTAATAGTCCGGCTCCCGGAAGATTAAATGACATGTTAGGGTCCACACCTCCATCATAGTATGGACCAGGATCCAAGGCACGTCCAGGTACTACATTTTCAGTGGGTCATAATACGACTTACAAGCTAAATTATGTCCTGACGTTATACTCTTAGTATGATATGAGTCAGTCTCAAAGGCACGTTCAGGCGTTACGTTTTCGTACATGATGAATCTAGATCCAAGTCTGCTGTTAGCTTGACAGTAAATCAAGGATCATGACCTTTGAGTTCGGTGGTTCCTCTGGCTGTGCCTTCCGTTGGAGAAGAAACTTGGGGAGCGTGCTGATCTTCGGAGGAAATGTGGTCAGCTGGGGGAAGACTTGATTGTGAGAGAGAAGAATGATACCCAGCAATGGAAAGTCGTTCTTAATATGGGAAGCAAGCTGGTATTTAACAGAACATCATTGAAAAAGCATGAACTCTTTCCCTTTACTGGAGGACGAGTGTAGCGTACTACATAAGAAGCCATAAGACAATGGTACGTCCACCCTGAAGAAGGATAGACACGGACGTGAGTACGATTTTGATTGATGGTGACAGTCAGGTTAGGTATATGGATGGGGCCTTTCGTAGTAAGGAGAAATAGGATGAGGGTTTGTTTTCCAGAGGCGAGGGTGAGCCATGGCATAAACAGAATAGATGACATTTTGTCTGGTAATTGGAACAAGCCTAATGATTGCCCATGCGCAATGACATTGGAATTTGTAGGAATGGGGAGTTGATAGGGAAGTATAATGTAGCTATAAACAACAGAATTAGCAGCAACATGGATGGAATCCCTGAATCATGTGGTATTCAGTCTCGAAGAGGAGTCGGAAGTGAATGGCATAATAAGTACTGGTCGGATAAAACAGGTGCCATTCACCAAAAACTGGGGTATCTTTTTACAGGCAGAATGTTATATGTGCCTGGGATGGAGTTCACTTATCTACGGCAAGTGTGCTGGCGGTGTCAATAGAGAGGGTTGTATCCAGAGTTTAAGCAGTTTGATGTTAGTGGGATGGGATTAAGAAATAGATTTGAAAGAAAAATGATCTTATGATAGTCATTTCAGAATCTAGTTTAGATATTAAGAATAGACATTTCCGTACTCATTGTGCATCTCCTGGGTACACTGTCTTACAGCAATAGGGATAATACAGAAGGTGGTGCAGTCTTGCTCCTCGTTAAAAGCGCATGTCAATCCCGTACTGAAAAAAAAAAATGATGTAGCTGTTGATAAAATCACCTACACATTTGCTGAAATTAAATATAAACATCGCAAGAAATTAACAGCAAGAATGGTTTATTGGTCCCCAGTACAGACAACTGAGGTAGACGAAAGATTTTATGATCGATAACCAAAACTTTTTAATAGACAAGATGCGATCATAATGAGAGACTTTAACATACCAGTGCCTAAGTGGAGAAAATCGCCTTTCCAGTGGCACGGAGGCGTGGGCCTTACCTAAATTTGCTTGATAGTCTCCTGACACATTCGTTGAGAAACCCACTAGCGATAAAACATATCAGATTTAGTTCTATTTACAAATGAAGATCTCGTTCGTAATGTTGAAGTGGGAGTAAAGTTTGGTACACGTGATCATCGACAAGTCAACTCTTGAAGTAGCTTTCAACATCGCCTGTAATGCTGGTCAATACAAAAAAACATGAAAATGTACTAAAATCTTTGGTTTACAAATTTAATTGTTCTTCAGTTTGCTCGTAACAGGCAAACCTGCGATGATATCGTTAATGAAAACAATATGGACGAAGTTTGGAAAAAGATTCAGTAATACTTCCAGAGTAGTGAAGGGAACGTATATGCCAGTGCCGAAGCGATGGAGCGATGACATAAACAATACTCAATACTGAATATTGCGTTCAGTTTTGGTTACCCAGCTGGAGAAAAGACAGTCAGAATGGAGGAAGTACAGAGATAAGCGAGCTACCAAGATGATTCTCGGCAAGAGAAACAAACTGCATGAGAGCCGACAAAACGAATTAAATCTATTTAGATTAGAGAAGAGAAGGTTGAGAGGTGATCTAATACAAGTACTCAAAGTCATTAAAGGCTTCAGTAACCTCGATCAAATGATCTATTTTAGGATAAATTCGTTTTATTTCCCTCATACTCATGGATATGAACCTGTGGGGAAAATGTTTTTACCTGGAGTAAGGCTAAATACATTTTCCTCAACAGTATTGTTAACACATGTAATGATTTACCAGTTGGAGTAGTTGAAAGCAGTACTATAGACACGTCTAAGCATAACTCTACAAATGTTTAGCTTCAAGTCCACGAATGACATTATTTACACCTCCTTAGCTACACAATTTTACATGTCTTCCTCTTCAAAAAAAAAAAATCTTTGCCTTTTTCCTCCTACCACATTCATCCAATAAGTTTCTGCGTTCTTTCACTATCACAAACAGCCTCGTTAGGACTCAATTGTTTGTTGCTCTTTGAATTCCCTTTGCAAGTCTTGCTCTGTCGCAGTATTTTCACGAGTCAATGTATCAATTTCTTATCAACACCTCAGTGTTATCTCAAAACCACATTATGAATGTACTTGTTGCCTCGGTAAATGATGAACTAGATTCCAATTCACGTTCTGAAATCAAGTTTTCTCACGAGATAACAAACTAAGTTGCAGGCCAAGTTATGGTGCTCCGTTCCTTGCAAAAAATTATGATCCAGAATCAACAATCCATTCAGGAGGTATGTGTTCAGTTGATTGTCTTCATTTGATTATGATGTATAAATCGTCCTCTCCTGAAGTTCATAAAGATTACCCAAGCTATTGGGCGATTCGGTGAGCGTGACCTCCTGGGGCAACAGGGGTGCAAAACTCTCCCTATAACACACAAACAATAATCACATATACACACAGACACACAGACACACACACACGCGATATTTCTAAGAACGCTGGTCATGCTCAAATAAGCAATAAACGTAGTGTAAGCAGAGGAGGACAGCAGCGAATGCACAAAGTCCAGTCCCACGACAGCGATTATCTGTCTCACACACAGGGTCTCTGAAGCATGAAGGCCATCTCTTCCTTATGTCTTGTTTATCTCGACCTAAACGATGGGCGCAAGATAGACTGAGGCTATGAATCTCGTGGTTTCGTCTCCCTCCCCTTCTGGTGTGTAATGGCTTTGCACAAGTGTTACCTTTCTCTTACTTCAGGACAATAATCCCTGGAACACGTCTTCCCGGGTCTCCGAAGGTGCTCGCTTTGCCATCATGTATGATTGCATATCTGTATATTACATAATATTCATCTACTTATCTATGACTGCCATAGGATCCCTTTCTTGAAAGTGTCATGGTGTTACTCTAGGACACCTTTTCCTCGAGCTCTTGCAGCTCCAGGGTGGCACTACTTCAAGTAGGAAAAAGAAGGACACCTTTGGAATGAGAGGTTCCTCGACGAGTCTGTACTCTCTTCTTTCAACAGACGATGAGACCGACCCACTTGTCCTCCAATCCTGTGATGAAGTGGAGTAGGAGGTGGGAGGGGAGAGAGGTAACCTTAACGACTTACAAGTTATAAGTGTCTGTGAAATGGAATTAGACACAGCAGCATTTATGGATGATGGGCAGAGAATAAAGACCTTCATCAAAGTTTATGCACAAACAAATTCAGCGTCCATATTCATGAGTAACGAAGTATGGGTAAGGCTAACGAAATGGATAATATATCAGGAAATACGATTACTACTGTAAAACCATTTTTATACTGGCAACGCTGGGAGCTTATGTAGAAAGGTGATGAGATTAGGCACATAACGTTTTAATCATACTCATAACTGATATGTAAACCTTAAAGTTAGGCAATTAAAGTGTTACTTCCCCTGTGAATGTGGTTGTCTGTTGTATTCTGCTGGTAGAGACAAAAGGGAACCCTCTGCAAACCAGCCCGGCAGACGACGCTGCAATCATCGCGCCGGCAGAGACAATCACCCGAACTATCACGGTGGCCAAAAGAGGGAACCAGCCGTTGCACGTCCCCGCGTTGACCGTCACGTGAAGTTTGCACGACAGAGCTCCCGCGAAGAAGAGGCTCCTGACTGAACACCAGAGAGGAAGGGGGTTAGCCTAGATCTCTGGTCTCGAGTAGTGTCACGAATGAGGAGTGTTTCTCAACCACCTTTCGTGGCAAGGTTCATCGCTAATGGAGGAACATCACCCGTTATGAGGTTAATGATTTGTTGCTGTTCAGAGACATAGACCGTCATACGGCCATCGCGGTGGTCAGAGGGATTGTCTCTGCCGCCGCGATAATTATAGCCTCGTATGCCAGGGTGGTTCTGCGATGGGTGATCCTGTTCTCTCTACCAAGAGAGTACAACACACAACCATATTCTCAGGGAATTAGACACACTAGTTGCCAAAATCATAGATTAGCATTTCAATGGAACTTATGGCTGAAAAGTTATATGCCTGATTTCATAACCTTTCTACATAATCTACCCAAAATATTTTCAATATGTTATTGTGGTTATAAAACTCATCATATTTCCAGATATGTTACCCATTTCGTTGTCATCAAAACTTAGCCTTAGCCATACATAGTTACCCATAAATAGGTACGCTTAATTTGGCTGTGAAATAAACTTTGATGTAGATCTCTCAATCTCTACTCATTATTCACCAAATGCTTTTCTATGTCCAGCTCCTTTTCACAACCACTTATAACTTAAGTAAGTCGTTAACGTCACCGCTCTTCGCCCATCGCCTAATGCACTTCATCACGGTATTGGAGGACTGGCCAACTTCATGTGCCATACCCCGTATGGAGAGTTTATTATCACGGAGTGAGATAACATGATCTCTGAGCACCAACCTCTCGTCTATCCGATCCACTTGCGTTTGTTGGAGCTTCTGGTGACTCATATGAGCAGCGGGCAACAACGATAAGACCTTGGTGGAACACACACACACACACACACACACACACACACACACACACACACACACACATACACACACAGATATCACCTAGAAGACGACGGTCGGTTGTTTGGACTTAAAGCCTATCAACTGAATGGGTCATTAAAGCAGTCAAAATTAACTACATCCACCAACAGAGGATAGTTTAACACCTTCGGGTGTTACAAATAATTCTAAGATCACATGTACTCTTACCACGCATGTGGTCTATGACCTAAAGTATTAAACGGAAAACTTCAAATGACGCATATACTGAAAACTTGTCCTGTGATGTTTTCATGAATACTCCTATAACTATGGTTTTCTAGCTCTGTATAGCTTAGAGACGAGGACAGGCTGGGGAGGCGTAGGTGGGCTTAGATAGAATGAAGACGGTATAGTCATTTCTGAGCGCAATCAGTGGGATGCTTGGTAATTTCACTCGGCGGAGAAGGTACAGACGGTACGAGGAAGTTTGATGATAGTGCTGATATGATCTTCCAGTTTAAACCGTCGTCCAAAGTGACACCAAGAAGTTTGAATTCTCATACCACCCGGAGGATGTCAGGGCCCAATGTGATGTCAGGTGGCAGGATGTTATCTGCGCCTAGGTTGTGCATCAACACAGTCTTGGTGTGGTTGATTGTGACGCCGTTGGCCGTAGTCCACTCCTGAAGGTTGTTGATGATGTGCTGAAGGGTACCTAAGCCAGTAGAGTTTTTGTTGATGGTGATGCTAAAGGTGGAGTCGTATAAGTACTTCCAGCGATGATTTATGTCCTTCACGACGTCAGTGATAAGCAAAGCGGCCCCATCTTAGTGTCCTGAAGTACGCCGCATGTTAGGGGTTGTGATGACGATGCGGCTCCCCTAAAACAAACGGTTTGGTGTCGCTCGGTGAGGAAGTCCGCCAGCCAAGAGACGAGACACTCCCGTAGTCCCAGGTCGACGTCTTTCTTCATGATGATGTTGTGGTGCAACTAGATGAAAGCCTTCGTGAAGTCTACGAAGGTGAGTCTAGATGGGCAAAAAAAACAGTGACTGGTGAAGTAAGACTTCATGTTTCCAAACTGAACCAGCAATATCAGTATGAGCCCAGTCAAACACAACTCACAAATCAGACTAGGGATTGGATTGATTGCAACATGCAAGCTATTTAGAGACTCTAGGTTGGTAGATTTGGGGAGTTAAGTGACATATGCTGTCTTCCAAGCTGTGGGGCGTGTAGATTGTTTGAGTGTTGGTTATGGAGGTTGGAGGTAACCTAATTCACAGTAAATTCCTTGCACAGTTTCACTGGAAGATCTATGGATGTGGTTAAGCATCTAGTTTTAAGGCGTTGAAGGTGCTTATCTACTGTGTTCGGGGAAGATGGGTATGGTATATATGCTGGGAAGGAGCTGATATCGAATTGTGGTAACAGTTGACAGTACTGGCAAAGTTGTTGTTAATTTGGTTTGCGGGCTCCTCATTACTATGGAAAGGGAAAGAACCTTCTCTAGTCACAGCCACAGTCTGTTGTTCTCTCATACCACTGACCGATGTTGGTCTGCTTTAAACGCTGCACCTTGTTTGGTTAACAGGCCTTCTTCGTGACTCGTACATCACGTTGAACTTTGTTGCGAAGTTGCATGTAGAGGTCATAGTTGCGACTGTTGAACGCCCAATTTCTCTGTTGCATAAGCCGCTTCATGTGGTAGGTGACCGAGGAGGCGTCGGCCGGGTCTAGTGTTAATCTGAGGAAAGAAGTGTTGGTAAGCCTCGCTGCAGGTTTCATGATAACTCTCCCGCATGCTTTCAATATCGTCTTTAATGGTCACATCAGCCCAGATATGACGTGTTACCCACCAATCAAAATTTCACTCCGTTGAGTCAATAAGTGGCCAAGTGTGTTGGTGTCTTTTCCCGCTTGCGTTGGGAGATGGTAGGGGCGGAGGGCCACAACACTGATAAATGAGTGCTGCGTCCGAGAAGGGGAGAGGCTTGGGTGGTCGATCGTGGTAGCCATTTCAGGAAGAATCAGGTCAAGAGACTTTTGACCAAGCGAGGAAAGGTGAGCAATATGAAATAGATGTACTTGTTCTTGGAGGCTGATGGTGTCTGTCTTATTAAAATCCCTACATATCACAAGCTTAGAACAAGGGTACCACGTCCTAAGTGTGTCACTAAGTGTGTCAGATGTGTACCTAAGGCGTTCTAAAATTGCCTCCTTGATGGGGATGCTCGGCGAGTGGTAGATCATGCAATAGATGACATTGCCAGTTTAGCTGTGGGCGCAATGTGGGAGAGGCATTAACCCATAACACTTCCACATCTTTAGGCACGTCAACTGTCGACTGAGCTGGACCAAAGTCTTTATTACTCAAGCGTGCCACACCTCCACTACGCTTTGATGTACGACGGTGGTAGAGAAGAATGCAGCCACTCAAGGTACAAATTTCACGAGTAATCTGCCAGGCCTCTGTTACTGCCCTGACCTGTCTGTGAACTGACCTGGTGGTGATAGCTGTCCTCCACATTGTTGGGCGGTGAGGTGATATTCGATGACAACAGGGTAAGCAGGTTGTACCGCTTCCCTGGAAATTCTAAATAGTTTCAGGGCTGAATTTCAGCTGTTATTTCCTTCGCGTGTGTGTGTGTGTGTGTGTGTGTGTGTGTGTGTGTGTGTGTGTGTGTGCTGTCACCCCTAAAACTATGGTCAGTTGATAGATAGATACTCTTAAAATCGAAAGAAAATAACGGTGATTTCTTTCTACAGGAAAGGGAAGCAACATCATCGAACACTTTCAGCTTAAAGTCAAAGACAAAAAAATAATCGGTTGCGAATCTATACATGTTCATTTGTCGACATTTTCTTTTTCTAATATGTTACGTTTATCCCTGGCGAATGAGGAAAAAGATTACGGTCCATATATCTCTTGAGTGTCGTAAACAGCAACTAAAAGAAACGGGGGCAGGGACCTAGAAATCCTTCCATCTTGTACCATCAATTTCCAAAAGCAGGAGCAGAGAAGAAAAAAAAAGCCAGGTCGAGTCGTCTGTTTGTGGCGCTACCTCTCATAGTCGGGAAACTGGGAACAGTTATAAAAGTAATATTCACATATACCAGTGCACGAGGGAAACATCCCATAAACTCTTGTTTTGGCTGTGTACGTTTTCTTTCATCTGCTTCAACTAAACTTTCACTGTCCATATATCAGTTGATCGTAGCCACAGGTTATTTATCTGAGCAGCCTTTTTCCATATAGGTCGTCAAGATATAGAGATAGAGACTATGTTATAGCAACGATTGCATCAGCTGATAATAGCCATAAGTTTTTCATTAGAGATGTGTTTTTTAAACGCAGGACGTGAGCATATATATGTATTGGCTATGATACAGCAACAATCGCATGAACTGATGACACCCAAAGGTTTTTCATTAGAGCGGTGCTTTTCTACGCAGGACGTCGGTATATACACAAGCTGTGATATGGCAACAACTACATCGCTGAGTTCCAGAGGTAATTATGTAGTAAGGTAACCCGTGAGACACCAGGCGGTCATACTTTGTAACCTGAACAAAAGCTTGTGTCTCTTTTTTTTCAATACCCTACTATACTTCCAGACAAAGGGTATCTTCTCGCCTGGGAAGTGGCTGATTCACAGTAACGGATGAAGGACCTGAAAGATATCGATGGGGTTCATACTCCTCGTAGTAAGGAGAAAGTTCCTCGTCGTAAAGTAGTAGTGCCAGGGTAGACAAGGGAGGCAGTACGAACAACACCTACGTACTGTCAGGAACGAAGTTGAGTCCACTGATTTGTACTAGCTGACGGTACTCGAAGTTGAGTCTATTTGTACTAGCTGACGGTATTGACTTTCAAATGAAAAAAGGAAGCGTTATGAGCCGTTCTTGGCGATGAGACAAGATTATCTCATGGAAAAAGAGAATAAATAAATTATTAACAAACAATGACCGATTTACTCGTCTAAGACAACATCCACAATAAGGTTTGGATTTTCCGTTTGCTAAAGGTAATGATAAACGTGAGAGCAACACAAACAATTTACAATGGCATGAAGCTTATGATTAGCGTCGTGTACATCATTATAGGGCCTCTCGGAATATGTCGTACAGGAACCACCATAAGGATATCCCCAAAATGTATATAAGTCTGAGGATTACGTACGATATCGAGCCGGGGAAGTAACCGTCACCCGCCACTCCACACTCGTTACGAGGGAGAGGGAGGGAGGGTTAGTGTGTGAGTGTAAGGGAAAGCGGTGGATGGAGGAAAGCGCAGCTCTCGGCAAAAAAAGAAAAAAAAACAGGAGGTAATTGCCCAAGTAAGAATAATTGTTATCATTCGAGTTGATAAATATGAATTAAGTCAATCGACACACCTCGGCATCAGAGCAGAACCGCATCAGATGCCCACTCATCACTGTTACAAGAGGTAGTAATGATCGCCATTCACTCAGCGCCGCAGGTCAGACGGAACCAGCGGCTGGGCACACTGCCAATGTGGAACTGAAGTTCCTGACCTGTCCAGCGAAGCACCGCCTTGGTTGTACATTATACCTTCGTGGAGAAGTTTAGTAACATTAAGGGCGAGGTTATGGAGGATTGCTGTATAGTTTTCGAGATATAAACTTCAGACCAAATGACCTTAAGAGTTCCAACGGTGCAATATTTCTGCTTCGAAACGACTGCATTATGGTTGGCAAATTGAATAAAAAACCAGTTTAAAGGAATTAATAGACGGTCATACCTTCCGTCTGACACTGTAGCAAATGGATATATATATATATATATAATATATATATATATATATATATATATATATATATATATATATATATATATATATATATCAGAAAATGCAAATCAATCTAAGCAATTTGTACCATTGCGTGCCTGAGAGTCTAACCCAAGCAACCGAGAACAGCAAAAGTGTACCATTGGCTCATCGAAGGAATATATATATATATATATATATATATATATATATATATATATATATATATATATATATATATATATATATATTTCCCTGGGGATAGGGGAGAAAGAATACTTCCCACGTATTCCCTGCGTGTCGTAGAAGGCGACTAAAAGGGAAGGGAGCGTGGGGCTGGAAATCCTCCCCTCTCGTTTTTTTTTTTTTTTTTTTTAATTTTCCAAAAGAAGGAACAGAGAAGAGGGCCAGGTGAGGATATTCCCTCAAAGGCCCAGTCCTCTGTTCTTAACGCTACCTCGCTATCGCGGGAAATAGCGAATGGTATGAAAAAAAAAAAAAAAAAAAAAAAAAATATATATATATATATATATATATATATATATATATATATATATATATATATTCATCTATTCATCTATTATACTTAATTGCCGTCTCCCGCGTCAGCGAGGTAGCGCAAGGAAACAGACAAGGAATGGCCCAACCCACCCAAATACACACACGCATATATATATATATATATATATATATATATATATATATATATATATATATATATATATATTTTTTTTTTTTTTTTTTTTTTTTCATACTATTCGCCATTTCCCGCGATAGCGAGGTAGCGTTAAGAACAGAGGACTGGGCCTTTGAGGGAATACCCTCACCTGGCCCCCTTCTCTGTTCCTTCTTTTGAAAAAAAAAAAAAAAAAAAAAAAAAAAAGAGAGGGGAGGATTTCCAGCCCCCCGCTCCCTTCCCTTTTAGTCGCCTTCTACGACACGCAGGGAATACGTGGGAAGTATTCTTTCTCCCCTATCCCCAGGGATAATATATATATATATATATATATATATATATATATATATATACGCCCACACACGCACATCTACATACATATACATTCAACGTATACATACATACACATACGCGGACGTACACATAAATATACACATCTAAATAATCATACTTACTGCCTTCATCCATTCCCGTGCCAACCCCCCATGAAATAGCGAGGTAGCGCCGGGAAAAGACAAAAATGGCCACTTTCGTTTACACTCAGTCTCTAGCTGTCATGTGTAAGGCATCGGTACCACAGTTCCCTTTCACATCCAGGCCCCACAAACCTTTCCATGGTTTACCCTAGACGCTTCACATGCCTTGGTTCAACCCAATGACATCACGTCGACCCCGGCCGGTATACCATATCGTTCCAATTCACTCTATTCCTTGCACGCCTTTCACTCTCCTCTATGTTTAGGCCACGATCGCTCAAAAACTTTTTCTCTATATCCTTCCACCTCCAATTTAGTTCCCACTTCTCCTTCTTCCCTCCACCTCTGACAAATATATCCTCTTTGTCACTTCCCTCACTCATTCCCTCCATGTGGCCAAACCATTTCAACACACCCTTTTCTGCTCTCTCAAACACACCCTTTTTATTACCACACATCTCTCTTACCCTTTCATTACTCACTCGATCAAACCACCTCACACCACATATTGTCCTCAAACATTTCATTTCTAACACATCCACCCTTCTCCGTACAACCCTATCTATCGCAGACATATTATATTGTTGGAACCACTAATCCTTCAAACATGCCCATTTTTGCTCTCCGAGATAACGTTCTCGTTTTAAAAAAAAATTAAAAAATTTTTTTTTTAAATTTTTTTTCCCCCCCCCGGGGAAAAAAACCCCCCCAAAACCCCCCTTTAAAAATTTAAAAAAAAAAAAAAAATTTTTTTTATATATATATATAAAAAAAAAAAAAAAAAATTTTTTTTTTTTTTTTCCCCCCCCCTTCCAAAAAAACCAAAAAACCAAAACCCCCCCAAAAAAAAACCCCCCCAAAAAAAATTTTTTTTCCCCCCCCCAAAAAACCCCCCCCCCCCCCAAAAAAAAAAAAAATTTTCCTTTAAACCCCCCCCCCAAAAAAAATTAAAAACCCCCCCTTTCCCCCCCCCCCCCCTTTCCCCCCCCCAACCCGCCCCCCCCCCCCCCCTTCCCCCCCCCCCCCCCCCCCTTCCAAACCCCCTTTTCCCCCCCCCCCCCCCCCCTTTTTTCCCCCCCCCCAAAAAACCCCTTTTCCCCCCCCCCCCCCAAAATTTTCCCCCCCCCCCCCCCCCCACCCCCCCCCCCCAAAACCCCCCCCCTTTCCCCCCCCCCCCCCCCCCCCCCCCCCCCCCCCCCCCCCCCCCCCCCCCCCCCCCCCCCCCCCCCCCCCCCCCCCCCCCCCCCCCCCCCCCCCCCCCCCCCCCCCCCCCCCCCCCCCCCCCCCCCCCCCCCCCCCCCCCCCCCCCCCCCCCCTTTCCCAAATTTTCCCCAAAAACCCCCCTCCCCCCAACATTTTCCCCCCCCCCCCCCCCCCCTTCCCCCCCTTCCCTCCCCCCCCCAAAACCCCCCCCTTTTCCCCCCCCCAAAAAAACCCCCCCCCTTCCCCCCCCCCCCCCCCCCCCCCCCCCCCCCCCCCCCCCCCCTTTTCCCCCCTCCTCCCCCCCCCCCCCCCCTTTTTCCCCCCCCCCTTTCCCCCCCCCCCCCCCTTTTTCCCCCCCCCCCCCCCCCCCCCCCCCCCCCCCCCCCCCCCCCCCCCCCCCCCCCCCCAAACCCTCCCCCCCCCCCCCCCCCAAAAACCCCCCCCCAAAACCCCCCCACCCCTCCCCCCCCCCCCCTCCCCCCCCTCACCCCCCCCCCCCCCCCCCCCTCCCCCGGTTTTTTCCCCCCCCCCCTTTTTTTTTTTTTTCCCCCCCCCCTTTTTAAAAATTTTCCCCCCCTTTTCCTCCCCCCCCCCTTTAAAAAAAAACCCCCCGGGGCCCCCCCCCCCCCCCCCCCCCCCCCCCCCCCCCCCCCCCCCCCCCCCCCCCCCCCCACCCCCCCCCCTTTTCCCCCCCCCCTTTCCCCCCCCCCCCCAACCCCCCCCCCCCCCAAAACCCCCCCCCCAAAAACCCCCCCCCTTTTCCCCCCCCCCCCCCCCCAAAAAAAAATTTTTTTTTTTTAACCGGAAAAAACCCCCAAATTTTAAAAATTTTTTTTTAAAAAAAATTTTTTTAAAAATTTAAAGGGTTTTTTTTTTTTTTTTTTTTTTTGGGGGTTTCCCCCCTTTTTTAAAAAAAAAAAACCCATTTCCCCCCCTTTTTTTTTTTTTTAAAAAAAAAAAAAACCCCCCCTTTTTTTTTAAAAAAGGGGGGGAAAAAAAAAAAAATTTTTTTTTTTTTTTTTTTTTTCCCCCAAAAACGTTTTTTCCCCCCGGGTTTTTTTTTTTTAAAAAAAAAAAAAAATTTTTTTTTTTAATTTCCCCCCCCCCTTTCCCCAAAAACCCCCCCCCCCTTTCAGTTACTTAATCACCATCTTTATGAGATGTTCCAGGACGTTGCCGTCATTCACTGGATGAAATATTCACACCTGCAGTACTAGGAGCCAAAATTGTCTACGAGGTAGTGTTCCACTGCCTCACGTGTACACTAACGTTGGTATTTTATGACGGTATATGATACAGTGATATGGGGTATGGGGTGTGGTGGTACGGGTAAATGACATGGGGTATTGTGTATGGTGATAGGAGAATATGATATAGGGATAGGAGGTATGATGATAAGAGAGTATACGGGCATTGGAGATAGGTATATAGGGGTTTGATATGTGGAGGCAGGTATGTGATATGAGGATAAGGAGTATGATAATAGGGGTACACAATACAGGGATATTGAGCGTGGTGGTAGGGGTGTATGATATAAAGGTATAAGGTATCAGAGATAGGTATATGATACAGAGGTACAGAGTATATTGAGGCGGGTATATAATATACAGATATGTGGTATGGGATGTGGCGGTGCTGATATATGCTATAGGGATATAGTCGGTGTTAGATATATGGGTATGGGTTATAGTGGTAGGAGGGTATATGTTACAAGGGTATGATGATAGAGATATATGATTTAATAATATGGGTTATAAGGTATATAGTTATGGGTACGATGTTAGGGGTATAGGATATAGAGATATGGGGCATAGCTATGGGGTATATGATATATGGGTATGGATTATGATGGTATGGGTGTATGATATTGGGGTACGGTGGTAAGAGGTGCATGTTTCAGGGTTAAGGGGTAATGTGATAGGGGATATATGATATAGGGGTATGGGTCATTATGATGGTAGGGGTATGGCTGCAAGGGTATATAATGCTGGGGTATAGTGGTGTTTCGATAGGAGTATATGCTATAGGGATAAGGAATATATGATATGGGGGTAAGGGAGACGGTGGTTGGGCAATTTCATATTAGGATATGGTGGTAAAGAATGCATGATATAGTAACATGGAGCCTGAGATTGGTCCTAGGGTTGCAACGAGATAGGCGGTATTTGCCATGAGGGTATTTGGACGGGATATAAGGTAAGGGTATGAGGTATGGGGGTAAGGGTGTAGGACTATGAGGAGTCTGGGAGCATGGTGATCATGGGCTATTGAGGTTGGAGTGGTAGGTGGTATTATATGAAGAGTTATATGGTAAGGATATGGGGTAAGGGGTCGTCAAGGCAGAGTGGTAGCTGGTATGAGGTAGGAATGGTATGGGAATACTGGAATTTGTGGGCAAGGGGTTATGGGGTTGAGGGTTAAGAAGTATGGGGTTTTAGGCGTAGGAAGTATATGCATTGGTGGTTTGGTATTAGATGTTATGGCTCACGAGGCTAATGGCTTTAAGGTGGGGAATCAGACTTTAGGCCATCTACAAAAAAAAAATATTTTTTCTCATAGCAATCTCTACATGACCCTAAGAAGAAAAAAGATATATATATATATATATATATATATATATATATATATATATATATATATATATATATATATATATATATGTGGTATGAACATTATGTTACGACGACCTAAGAAACGTCTCGACGTCGAACATAATTTGGACTCACCTGAAACATGACGGACCACACGTTTCGGCATATAACATAAAGCTCATTGAATCATGACCATGAAACATTAATAAAGAAGTAATAATGCTCACCTTCTGCTGCCCGGCATGGGTTGGTCTGGAATGGCCATCTTTGACGATTAGAAATTTTCTTTTTTACAAAATTTCCGAGTAATAACAATGTATTCAGGTACTGCATTGATGTTTCTGAAGGTCATTATATTCAAGATAAATACCATCACTACGTTCCAACATTATTACCGTGCTGTTCACAAATCACTTTAATTACTGTGTGAGTCGCAATATTCAATGGCACTCTTCATCATTCACTCTATCTGTAAAATTGATGCTACACTGTTCACTCGTTATATTCACTTATACGATAGTTTATCACCACACACAATTCGTCACTATATTCTTTTCATATTCTTCAGTTATCACATCTTGCTTCAAAATTTATTATTCACCAGGATTATTTTCAGTTGCAACACTTCTATCATACGGCTTACAGCTCACAATCTACAAGCCACAAGGATGACCAGTCACTCTATTTCTAGTAGTATTTTTCACAACAGATACTTAGTTCGTGTTTTTGAACTCAACTGACTGGTTTACGAAACGGCAAATGCATGAGTGCGGTCTCCACTCAAGAATTTATAAACAGGAAACGTAGTTCGAGTTTGGATAGATACAGGGTAATATCTATCACTGGAAACAAACTGTAGATAAGACGACCGAGCAATAAACTACTGCAGTTATCATAATGTTTCGTTTAGTTTGAACAATTTAAACACTATTGTTCACAAAACGAAACATTATGACAGAAATAGTCTATCGCTTGGTCCTGTTAATTAGTTTGTTTCCAACGATAAATATTACCCTGTATCTTCCAAACTCGAACTACGTTTCCTGTTTATGAATGCTTGAGTGGAGATCGCACTCATGCATTCACCGTTTCCTAAACCAGTCAATTGAGTTTACATACGTGAAGTATGTATTCACTGGACTATTTTTTTTTTTTTTTTCGTATCACGAGAGACGTACCGGAATATCTTTATGTTCCGTATTATACGTTTCCTGTGATTCACAACGCCTACACTCTCACGTTGTAACACTTATTTCACTTTACAGAATTCCAGATTAGTAACAAGGTCACCTTAGTCCTGGTTTTATCCTTTCATATACTTGAACTCGAGTATCATCATTTACAACAATTATACACCAACCACTGTGTTGTTACAACAGTACGAGTCCAACGCTCTCCCTAAAGAGGTCAAGAGATCACTGAGATGTTTAGGCCTCGGGGTTCTGTGAGTGGGTGGGGCCATGCAGCAAGATGGTGTTGACAAGCAGTTTGACCATCGATTGAATCATTGTTGATGTGCAAATCCTTGATGCCGGATGCTTCAGTATCTGTTACAACTTCAAGAATATCAATTTAGGAAATGCCTGTAAATATTGATGTATCTGTAGTCATCGTTGTGTTTGGGGTGAGTTGCTTTATCTATAGATCCCCGACGGACATAAGCATCTCCAAACGAGTGGGCGGGATTGTTTACATAACGGTTCCCTGGTCGGCGTATCGAACATGACATATTGCTGTCTTTCAATTATCCTTAACACTGGCTGTTCCAGTCGTTACATTCCAGGAAGTGTCTGTTCAGGGAAGGATGGGGGGAGATAATTCAGTAATAGTTGTGCCTTTGGGCAGAGAGGCTGGTGTGTGTGTGTGTGTGTGAACGGTAGCAGATCCCCCAGGGTGTTGGATGTTGCTTGACGCAGACGGCCTGAATGACCTTCACAATTCGTAGAAGATTAAGAGTTGATCTAATACAAGTACTTAGAATTATCAAAGCCTTTGAAAAGTTTGATCACTTGAGATTTGATTCGTTTGATTTCACTCGTAGGTATGATTCAAGCTCGTGGACAAACTTTAAACTTGGAATGAACCTTTTTTATTCAACAGAATTAAATACACATGGAATCAGTTGCTAAGTAGAGTGTCTGAAAGCCGTACAATAAATAGAGAATAAATTTGATGAATATTTCGCTTCAAGTCCACGACTAATATTATTTGCACCTTATTCACACTGACAATTTGTAGGTTATTCTCATTAGAAATTTCGTCGGCATTCTTGATTTTATCACACTAATCTGAGTTTCTGGTATGTCCCACAATCACAAACAGCCTCGAAAGAACCCAGCGTTGCTGTTTGAATTCCCTTGTATTCTTTATATTCTTTTCCAACCTTTGTACTCTACACTTGTTTGTATGTTTGTGTGTGTGTGTGTGTGTGTGTGTGTGTGTGTGTGTGTGTGTGTGTGTACAAAGGGGCATATGGGTTTGTGTGTACAGGCGTACATGTACTGTTTCATATTTGTTTATTCATTTATGTTTCCAATGACCTCCTCAATGTCAAGGTAAGATTGTATATGTAAACAGGAAGACAAAATCGTTTCACCCACCAGTTTGCTTGTGTTTACCTCCATAGTGATTTCGTACATTTATGCATGCAAATCAAAATCCATTAGAGATGCGTTTATTTTAGCAATATACTCATAAGTTTACCTGAGTAAAGATGATAAAAAGAATAATACCATTTCGTGATGTGTTTACTAAAGCACCATTATAGTAGCAACTGGAAACTAGACTCTGACATCGAGATCTTCACTTGTCAACAAATGAGACGTAATGATAGGCAAGGTTGCAAATGACCCAACGTGTCTGGGCCACATCGCCTCCGGCTCCCCTGCCATACACACTGCTGCCGCCAGAAACGCAAATGACCGTTGCTCCGCCTAAACAAGCCTAACCCAGTTTTGGTAACTGATAACAACCATGATATCGTAAGTTAATTCAAACAAAATTCTTCATTTTTGTATGACGCAAGTCATTGGCCACATGCCGAGTGAGAGTGTATGTGGTCTTAGCATTTATTATCTTTAGCACCTGAAGAAGGTGTTAAATATTTTTCGGTTGGTGGATGGAGCTCGCGTTAACGGCCTTTAATGACCCTAGTAGTTGATACGCCTAAATCCTAAACATCCAACCAAACATGATAGAAATAGAGACACCTGTATCTAGTTCATATTCGTGAGCAATAGCCCGGCCAAAGTGTAGGTGCCAGGGTTTAACTACTGGTCATGATCCTTTTGCCGCCTGGCCTTGCTACCACCAGTAGGTCAACAAACACCCTCAGTTTTTTTCGACTGTGCTGGTGGTATGACGCAGGATATTGGTTGTGTGGTGCAGCTGATGGGTGACATAATACTCCTGTTACTGGCGACGTACTCCATTAATGGTGAGGTGGGAGTCTTGTTATCAACTCTGATTTCTGTAAAGTGCAACGATAGAAATGTCGATGACAGTGTAAACGTTCTTAGGCAAATTACAAGAATATTATAGTGTAAAGAATGAATTTTTAACAGAAAACGGAGTGAAATCAGTAACATATCGTCAATAATTTCAATAGAAAAAACATCATTTCAGATGCTAGTGTGTTTTGCGGAATAATAATAAATCAAATAATTTTGTGTTTGTGGACTCGCTTGACTGAACTATAATAGGGTAAAGCAAATGGTCATTTCATTGTTATCGCATGATATTACTGAATGGTAGATAATACAGTGAAGTTCTTTCACTGTATTGGTGACAACTGTTCTACAATTATCACTACATAGAGCGATCCGTGAAACTTGTGGTGGAAGTATTACTACGTACCAAAGATCTTGTAACTAAAAGATATATAAGCCTTTGAAATTCAGCGTACCTGCTGGCCTCGCTAGTGCACTGCACTGGTTGTGATAATCGTCTATGATGTCAGCTTAACCAATCATAGACTTTGTTTTTGTCACGCATCCGAAACCTTCGTTATTCTATTCATTGGGATAATTAAATTCAAGAAATGTACCTTCCAGCTAACATTCAGTATATTTTGAACTATAGTTGATGTTATTGGAATGTTGTGTGCTCCCGAAATGCACAAACTTAACATTATAAGCATAAGCTCGAAATCGAGGGCGCGCTTTGACGTTTCGAACACAATTGAATGAGTCGTCATGCCTTCTACAGTGCGTGGTGGAAATGTTAGAAGCATAAGCTCGAGATCGAGGTCTTGCGTTGACGTTTCGAACACAATCGAATGACAGTCGTCATGCCTTCTACAGTGCGTGGTGGAAACGTTAGAAGCATAAGCTCGAGATCGGGGTCTTGCGTTGACGTTTCGAACACAATCGAATGTCAGTCGTCATGGGGCCTTCTACAGTACGCGGTGGCAACGTTTGTGATGTTTCTATTTTGCCGAGCAAGCTAACATATAGATCCCAGCCTTCATTTTCATCGCTTTCCAACAAAGTGAAAGGTATTACCGAGGCAAGTCCAGAGGTTAGCTGTGCAGTAGATAGCTGTGATGAAGCAATAGATGAGCCCAGGGAAATAAGTGAACCAGCTGGTGTTGTTAAGGAGAACATTCTCGATCATATTGAAGGTTCATTGTAAACGTTGAAAAGAAAGTAAGCTGTGAAATTCACCATAGTTTTGTAATCAATTCACCTCTTGTGGTTTCATATAATGACTTGATAACATTTTAAAACACAAGAAAATGCAGAACGGTTAGGAAGTTTATACGTATCATCAGAAAGTGTTTTTAATGCCTTACTTTTTATAGAAGGAAAATTTGAACAGACTTTTGCAATAGTGTTCCCCATGCCGAAAGTCATGGAGAGACTAAAAGCAAAAAAAATTGAATATCTGAAGTAATTTTTTCAGAATGCCACAATATCCTTGACCTAATTGGCGATGATTACAGCAAAATTAGAATTTACGAAACTATCAAGATAATGAACGAGATAAGATAGAAGGACCAACCTCACTCACGGAATGAAAACATAAGAAGGTTGTACATTTGTGATTTTTTTTCTTCATACTCTGTGCAGTTTGTGAATAACTTTTTTTCATAGGTCATTATCATCTGCAAGCATAGGAATAACCGAATGGCGAATATACAGTGTTAACCATCAATAGCTAAACATTTTACATAGGTCAAGCGAACAACTGGAACATTTCATAGACTAGCAGACGAAAGTGTATTACACAACACGACGGTCTCGCAGCTGACACAAGGATAGCAGACGACACATTGTTTACCACGGGTTTCCATGTCGCCATGGTAACGTTTCGTGACGTCTCAGTGACGTCATGGTATTACAGTCAGCAGAGGGCTAGATTGGCTACGGCATTCGTTATGGGGCAATGCTGAAGTTGTGCATGTTTTAGTTATAGGATCTTTGCTACGTACGGTGAATGGTGAACAATATGGTAAAACTCACTGCAACATATGATAATGGTAAATAGTATAGTGAAACGTTATATAAGATAGTGAATGGTGAACAGTATGGTGAATTAATCTTAACATACGGTGATTTTTGAACATTACCCTGAGATGGTACACAATATAATGAATGGTGAACCAAATGGTAGAAAATATAGTAACATATGGTGATTGATGAAAAGTGTATTGAGATATTAATTACTACAGTGAATGGTGAACGGTGTGGGAAAAGACATAGAGACATATGATGATTGGTGAACAGTATAGTGAGTTGTTACGTAATATAATGAATAGTGAACAATATGCTACAAAGCATTGTAACATGTGACTGGTGAATAGTACTGTGAGATGGTACATAATATAACGGATGATGAATAATATAGTGAAAGAATTGTAACATATGGTTATTGGGAACAGTGAATGGTGAACAGTATTGGTAAGAACATTGTAACATATGGTGACTTGTGAAGAGTTTAGTGAAAAGTACATCATATAGAAATAATGAATATGCTAAAGAGCATTATAACATATAGTGACTTGTGAACAGTATAGTGGATGTTACATTATATAATGAATGATGAACAACATGACAAAGAGCATTACATTACACGGTAGCTGATGAATAGTATAGAGAGATGTTACATAATATAGTTAATGATGAATATGGTAAAGAACATTGTAACATACGGTGAATGGTGAAAAATATAGTGAGATACATCATCTAAGTAATGGTAAAGAGTATGATTAAAAAAGGCAAAAAAAAAAAAACCACTGAAACAGTTGGTGATTAGTTTACATTCACCTGAGATGTGTACATCATCTAATAGTAAATAGTGATCAGTGTGGTGAAAATATTGATCTATAAAGTGATAACGAATTGCTTGGATACAAAATAACCTTCACATAGTATACAAAGGAATTGAAAAAACAAATGATTTGGAAAAAAATAAGTGATTAATATCCTGCAAGTCTCACCACTCGTATTTCGTTGGATGTTCCGGGACAGCCCTACACCTAGCAGATGGCTTATAAAGGTAAGTGACCTGTTTACTTGATATCTTTATTGATGATCATGTTTCAAGCAATTAATAATTATGTTAGACCTCGGTGTGTTGGGCCATGTCTTACGTCGTCTCATATTAAGCTTAACTTACATGATTTTTTTTTTCTTTTTTCACAGCGTTCGTTCTGCGTTGAAAGTAATCAAAAGTACATTGATTTGCCATCTCTTCAGCAGGCGTTCAAAAAATCTGACGGTTCCTCCCTCTAGCATGTGGGTGCATTGGCCTCACATGATGTAAAGGAAAATATATATAGAGAGAGTTATAGGTGTCTAGGATAAAAGCAGCAAGGTGCGAGTTATCACACATACTAACTACACAGTTAATGCAGCGCAAACGAGTAAAACTTGATCATATCACGATAGAATTCAAAATTTGGTATGGTTGTAGTTAGTTTCCGGTCAAAGGGAGTTGATACTAAAACCATCGTTATCTTGGGAAAGATCATACATGTAATTAAGGTGACATATATATATATATATATATATATATATATATATATATATATATATATATATATATATATATATATATATATATGGGGAGGTGATAACAAGTAGTGGTGATGTGAGAAGGAGATGGAGTGAGTATTTTGAAGGTTTGTTGAATGTGTTTGATGATAGACTGGCAGATATAGGGTGTTTTGGTCGAGGTGGTGTGCAAAGTGAGAGGGTTAGGGAAGATGATTTGGTAAACAGAGAAGAGGTAGTAAAAGCTTTGCGGAAGATGAAAGCCGGCAAGGCAGCAGGTTTGGATGGTATTGCAGTGGAATTTATTAAAAAAGGGGGTGACTGTATTGTTGACTGGTTGGTAAGGTTATTTAATGTATGTATGACTCATGGTGAGGTGCCTGAGGATTGGCGGAATGCGTGCATAGTGCCATTGTACAAAGGCAAAGGGGATAAGAGTGAGTGCTCAAATTACAGAGGTATAAGTTTTTTGAGTATTCCTGGTAAATTATATGTGAGGATATTGATTGAGAGGGTGAAGGCATGTACAGAGCATCAGATTGGGGAAGAGCAGTGTGGTTTCAGAAGTGGTAGAGGATGTGTGGATCAGGTGTTTGCTTTGAAGAATGTATGTGAGAAATACTTAGAAAAGCAAATGGATTTGTATGTAGCATTTATAGATCTGGAGAAGGCATATGATAGAGTTGATAGAGATGTTCTGTGGAAGGTATTAAGAATATATGGTGTGGGAGGCAAGTTGTTAGAAGCAGTGAAAAGTTTTTATCGAGGATGTAAGGCATGTGTACGTGTAGGAAGAGAGGAAAGTGATTGGTTCTCAGTGAATGTAGGTTTGCGGCAGGGGTGTGTGATGTCTCCATGGTTGTTTAATTTGTTTATGGATGGGGTTGTTAGGGAGGTGAATGCAAGAGTTTTGGAAAGAGGGGCAAGTATGAAGTCTGTTGGGGATGAGAGAGCTTGGGAAGTGAGTCAGTTGTTGTTCGCTGATGATACAGCGCTGGTGGCTGATTCATGTGAGAAACTGCAGAAGCTGGTGACTGAGTTTGGTAAAGTGTGTGAAAGAAGAAAGTTAAGAGTAAATGTGAATAAGAGCAAGGTTATTAGGTACAGTAGGGTTGAGGGTCAAGTCAATTGGGAGGTGAGTTTGAATGGAGAAAAACTGGAGGAAGTGAAGTGTTTTAGATATCTGGGAGTGGATCTGTCAGCGGATGGAACCATGGAAGCGGAAGTGGGGGAGGGGGCGAAAATTCTGGGAGCCTTGAAGAATGTGTGGAAGTCGAGAACATTATCTCGGAAAGCAAAAATGGGTATGTTTGAAGGAATAGTGGTTCCAACAATGTTGTATGGTTGCGAGACGTGGGCTATGGATAGAGTTGTGCGCAGGAGGATGGATGTGCAGGAAATGAGATGTTTGAGGACAATATGTGGTATGAGGTGGTTTGATCGAGTAAGTAACGTAAGGGTAAGAGAGATGTGTGGAAATTAAAAGAGCGTGGTTGAGAGAGCAGAAGAGGATGTTCTGAAATGGTTCGGGCACATGGAGAGAATGAGTGAGGAAAGATTGACCAAGAGAATATATGTGTCGGAGGTGGAGGGAACGAGGAGAAGAGGGAGACCAAATTGGAGGTGGAAAGATGGAGTGAAAAAGATTTTGTGTGATCGGGGCCTGAACATGCAGGAGGGTGAAAGGAGGGCAAGGAATAGAGTGAATTGGAGCGATGTGGTATACCGGGGTTGACGTGCTGTCAGTGGATTGAATCAAGGCATGTGAAGCGTCTGGGGTAAACCATGGAAAGCTGTGTAGGTATGTATATTTGCGTGTGTGGACGTATGTATATACATGTGTATGGGGGTGGGTTGGGCCATTTCTTTCGTCTGTTTCCTTGCGCTACCTCGCAAACGCGGGAGACAGCGACAAAGCAAAAAAAAAAAAAAAAAAAAAAAAAAACAATATATATATATATATATATATATATATATATATATATATATATATATATATATATATATATATATATATATATATATATTTTTTTTTTTTTTTTTCCAAAAGAAGGAACAGAGAATCGGGCCAGGTGAGGGTATTCCCTCAGGGGCCCAGTCCTCTGTTCTTAACGCTACCTCGCTAATGCGGGAAATGGCGAATAGTTTGAAAGATAGTTTGAAAATATATATATATATATATATATATATATATATATATATATATATATATATATATATATATATATATATATATATATATATATATGGCCATCTTTCGGCTGCAGATATCACTTACAATATGAAACCAAATCATTTATCAGAAACTTTGATTGTAAAAATGCATTCCTGCATGCTATCTCCATAAGCTTTGCACTTTATCGTTGGGGTACATATTTATGTTCATCTTAAAGCATTCGTTGCCTGAACTACAATTATGTGGCACACAGTTTTCCATTTTCTCTAATCGTTTGTAATACATTCCGTTTTTCTTAATTGTTTTTTTCTATTTTTTTCCTAGCAGCAAGATTATCGCTTTCTTTATTCATATCATTATCATGGTATTAATATTCATTGTTGTTTTAGCATCCTCTGCTGATGCAAAGATTTGAGGAGCATCGCAACGTAGTATCCATGCTATTTTTACGTCACTGCATGATTGTAGTCTTACGTATGTACTGCTATATGCAATGTCTGTAATATCAAAACATCAGAATATTTGCTATAACTTTTCATTAGTATTTCTTGTGATAACAAAGGTTATGCTGTTTTACCCTCTTCTTCCTTCATCATCTCATTTTGACAGTCACTTTGAGAGTCGTTTAGTTAAGGACTAATCAAAATATTTGTCCAAATTAATTACTTATAGCCATGGCATCCATTTGTACGTGTTCATCATTTTATATGCAGTTTCCGATCACATAATCACAGCTTGTGATTTTAACTTTGTAATTCCTTTGAAATATTGCTTATGTTTTCAGTATAATTGAGGCAATTACACATACACACACACACACACACACAGACACACACACACACACACGTTAGTTTGGAGTCGAACTCGCATGGGCTTGATTCTTGGAGCAGGTAGTCGGCTCACATCCAAACCAAGTGTTCATCCTCCCTGGGGCTGGTCGATAAATGAGAGCCTGAGCTTGGCAAAGATGTGTGTGTGTGTGTGTGTGTGTGTGTGTGTGTGTGTGTGTGTGTGGATATACACAAAAAGGAGTAAACACATGGTAGATATATACAAGCTTAAGAGAAGGAGCAACACGAGTGTAAAACTCTCTCCCCGTAACATAAATAGGAATCACACACATACTGTACCATTATACCTAATCCGTCGTCAGAGCCCCAACTTAGGGGAACGAGGATAAAACTAGTATAAAACTGGTGGAAATACAAACAATGAATTCAAGTAAATGGATAAAAAAATATTTGGCAGTCTGTTCACATCCTACATGTATATTAGGCCAAAGCTACGATATGTTTCTCACTTTGGGTCACCTCGCTTAAAGAAACACAAAGACAACAATAGAGAAAATCCAGAGAAGGGCAAAAGAAACACAAAGACACTAATAGAGAAAATCCAGAGAAGGGCAACAAAGATGGTCCCAGAACAAAACGAGATGAGTTAGAGCAAGAGGTGAGACACACAAGTTTGTTCACCGTGTAAGAGAGAAGAGTAAGGTTTTTAAACAATAGTGAAACCAATTGAGGTACAGAACTCAAACAAGGAAGGAAGCAAGAGAACAGTAGAATAAGGTAAATATGAGAAAAAAAATGCCTTTAGAGTAACAGAGCAATAAAAGAAATGATAGAGCCAAATAAAAAAGAAAAAGGCTAAGAAAAAGCACAGGAAATTTGTTACGATAGAAAAGGTAAAAAAAAAAAAAAAATAATGGATGACGGCATCACGAGCGGCCGACTTGTATGTGGACAGTGATGGCGTGCCTTCGAACACGGCTCACTCCTCTCCCTCGTGAAGACAAGGACGGCTCGAGCACCGTGACGCTATTCGGTACGGTCGTCTTCCACCTTCTTGCTGCGGTACCCTTTATGTCTAGCCGCTCAGCGGTAACTAACGAGCCACGTGCACAAACAATGAATTTGAGCGCTTGCAAATCGCCAAGTAAACCGACCTGAACTGGACGACCATAGCGAACGAGGAGGCAGGCAGATACCCAGGGAAGCTCGCGTTATTTTTACAGCCTCCTCTCTCCTCCTCCTCCTCCTCCTTCTGCTCTGATTCCGTGCCTTTTCATCTTCGCTATAATCATGTATTTGCTTTAGTCTCTCAGTCCTCTCTCTCTCTCTATTTCCTATTTCCTGTTTAAACTTTGCTACTTCTCCTTCGTTTTGATTATATGTTCACTCTGTCCTGTCTTCAGTTTGCCTATTTCATCACTCTTACTATGATTATTCTCATACTCCTGTTATGGTCTAACTTATGACTTTATAGCGTAAAGAAAAAAGAAAATGCGTCTCCACTTTGCTACTCCAGACATCACTCTGCTTCCCCTGTCTTCTGTCTACTATCCATTCTGTTTTGATTCTAATACTGTATTCCATATAATCCTTCTTTCATTCTCTTCATTTATTCATTACCGCTTGTATGTTCACTATATATTGGATTAGCTGCATCTTACACCATGACTCGTCGTTTTCCATCTGGTTATTTGTATTGTCCATACACGTGTACCTTCTTTAAAACCTTTTCTCTACTTTCTTTTTGTGAATCCCCTTACACTCTTTCTTTCTATCGACTATTCATCAATTCTCTTTCAAAAATTTAGTTATCACTTCCCACGGCCCTCCAGATTATATCTACCTAACTCCTCTGCCCTCAGTGACCTCATTATCTTTATCATTTATGATAATATATTTAGCTATAATCGTTCTCTTCTTTTCTTTGGTCATGTGTGTGTTTTGGTCAGTTAACATCCATACTCTAACATATAATGATACACTTTCAGGCCAGTCAGTACTGTAGTGGATTACGATTCTCAAAAAAAGTAGATGTGTAGAGTCGAATATCATTTAGACATTCCTAAAATCTATAAACACAGGTTATTAGTGTGTTGATTTTTTTTCATAATCTCAGTAAATTCAACACAAGGTATAAACCATATACTAATTTGAATTATGGTATTTACTGCTGTCGATTATTTTTCGAGACTTACAGCTTGAGGAGCAGGCGAGACTGCACCTCACATTCGTACACAAGACAATGTGTAATCATAGTCTTTCCTCTCGTCATGTGGGACTGAGAGAAGTACTTATGAATATTTATAGAGCTGTGAATTTCATGTTCATATTATCTGTCCTGCGACTTCTAACAATACCTGACAGCGTATCCACCAGTGTAAGTTGTCTGACTTATAGGCCAAGTTGCAACGCTATTCACATACTAATTGAATGACCAAATGTCTCATTTTTTTTTTTTTTAAGGTTATATATTCATTTTATATACTTATCTCCAACTGAACGTTGTGGGCAGCGTCCGTTCTTGCGTGCGTCTTCTTGTACAAGTTATGGCCACTGTATTGCTAAAGTTACAAGGTCAAAAGTCCTTAAGAAAACATCCTTCTTAAGGACTTTTGACAACCCCACCCCACACCCCCTCTTTTCCTTTGACGATGAATCTTATACAATTAATATTTAACTTGATTTCCGCCACATTCAACCAAAACTTTTCCTCACTAACATGCATATCTGTCCTGTATTTTCATACTAGGATAAATCAGTAACTTTGACGTTTCATAGTAACTTTAGAAGAGTCAGATTGATGGGTAAATAAGGGCTGGATACAGTATTGATAAAACCAGAATAGCATTTCATCATTTTTTTCATCGTATGTTTTCACAAACGATTAAATTTCTCAACCCTAATCAACTTAATTATGTTTCGTCATGCCATCCTTCCATCCTTCCTTCACGTCTTCTCTACTCCCTACTTCCTAGCCTTTTTATGATTTCAAACTCCAGGTTCATCTGCCTCCATCCGATTCCGCCGTTTCAAAACCACAGTATGATAACCATAGTCGACATACGAGTGCGTGTGTGGTAACCCAACGGTTCACTTGTTAACACATGGAAATGTAGAAGGATGAGCATAAAAAGCATCTTTCATGACAAAGCCATCATTTGTTTTCTATGCTTCAGGGGACACATAGATAGATGCACGATGTGACCAATGCATTGAAATTATGTACTTCTGTTTCTAATGCTCAAGTGAAAGAGGACTTGTCTCTTACCAGTCGGAATTGATGGCTTTATCCCGGTGAAAGTATCAGAGTGTTTTGACCTAGTCATGAATTCTAACTCCCATATAAAGGTACAATCGCCTCTTATTGCAAAATCTTGAACCATAGACATTAACATCCAAATTTTCATATGTGTGTCCCGTTTTGAGTTAGATGACACTATCATTACCTATAGATATGAAGGACATGTATAAGATTACTGAGAGCTCAGATATTCAGTACCAGTAGATTCTGTCCAGTTCCGCACATAACTCATGCAGAGTAGACCTAATACAGTGCTAGTTCCAGGCTTCTGGCGGAGTCTTTGATTGGTGTTCTCACTACCTCGAGGACACAAGAGTGAGGCGTAGAGTTTGGATAGTTCTCCTCGGTGTTCGTATCCGCAAAAAAGATTTTGTTTTATCATTTTAAGTTGAGAGACATTCTGCATTGATTCACGAATAACTGAGATGGCTAGAGTTACCAATGACAGTCTCTGAAGGAAATGCTTCAGATGCTGCTTAGCGCTGTTGTGGTAAGGACCCAGACGAGAAAGGATACACCATCTCTTGATTCTTTATTTAGGAGACCCTGACGACCGTTTTCCATCTCAGTTGATTCCGTTTTTTTTCATTATGGTATTATGATACTATAGCATGTTGCCCAAGTTATTATAAAACTTGATTTTCACTTAGTTTTGTCCACCTCTGATGTGCATTGCGTTTTGATAATATCCTAACTAGCATTGTCAAAGGTTAGAACTTCATTGCCAATTAGAACTTCATTACCAAGCACATTGGAGTTTGAAAGTTTCTAGAGAATGCGGGCTATGAGAATAAAAGGAGATTCTTAAGATGTAAGAACAACTTTCTTGTATTTTTAAGAAGGTAGTCTTTTGCAGAACACAAACAAAAAATATATATAAAGGAAAAAAGAAAGCGTTATTGGGGAGATCTAAGAGTCTGTGTCACGCTTCAACATTGTTCGGTGGATAAGAAATACTTTTCTCCAGCCGTCTGCACCGTGGCCTCTAATGCTTCCCACTGAGTGCACGTATGCCTATCTGATTTTGCTCTGTGCATCAGCATCTGTTAAGGAACTGAACTTCCATCCTGATCGTCCCTCTGAGAATTCGATCCACCTTCGGGGAGCTCCTCTGCGTCGGATCTTATCCACACAGATTCTTTTCTCTGCTTATTACCAATTCACTTTTTTTTTTTTTTGCTAGTGCAGAGTGTCTGCGTAAAACACAGTATTCGTTTAACTTCCAGCCAGTGGCTGAAGAGATAAACCATCTACAATAAGCAGTGAACTATCATTGTATCTAAGATAGGTCCAGGTAACTGGAGACGATTATTGCACGTATATCATCTTGATTATTGACTGAAGGGACATAGGTTGAAAAGCTGGAGGATTTGAGACGGTTTTGTTGGAGAACGTTCCGAAGGCCGATACTTGAAGAGAGGTTCGGATATTGTAATAAAACTAGAGGCGTTCCAGAGTCTAAGGTTCAACGTAGGCTCTCCATCCAGCTTGACGAAGGACAGTGCTTTTAATATGTAGTACAGACTTAGTAACCCTTGTAGTACTCCGCTAGACTGTTTAAGAGTTCACTCAAGTTACCTACATAATCCTCTTGGATTCATTCCTGGCGGGTTCACTCAGTCTTCACCGCTTACCTAATTTTCGCAATGAATGATTGGAATCAAAAGGGGAAAAATGCAAGATGATAGTGAAATACTAATGAAGAAAGGAACTAAAACAAATTTGTAAAAATCTAAGACAATCTAAACATACAGATTCAGGGAGAAGGTCACACTGCACAACAGCTTCGTGTTCGGTAACAGGAAGAGTAGCGCATCGGTTCGCTGCTGAATGCTCAACTGGACAGCAGAAAGATTAATCTAATCTCAACTCTCGTTACTTCAACTATTATCAGTCGTTTCGCTTCACCAGTGCTCGTGGCCAGGTGTTTGCCAGTTGCCTTCTTATCTTTTTATTTTACTTCCTGATTGCAGTCGTCCTAGTTAATCTTATATATATATATATATATATATATATATATATATATATATATATATATATATATATATATATATATATATATACTCGTCAAGTTATCTCGATGATATTATCTGATTACAGAGACACTGTGAAATGTATTCTCTTAGACCAGCAGAAGTTATGGGCTTAATCTCTCAAGCATTCAGTGTTAAGAACAAGCGGTTTAAGATCCTACTCGAGGTGGAATTGATTTTTTGTCTTCATAACGTAACTCTTGTCTTATCTCGGCAGTCTGAATACGGATCGAGTATCACTGGTATTCTTAGATCCTAATCGTATAAGATCGTGATACCAGTCAACCGCGTTATCGAAACTAAATTCATTGTCATGTTGGTAATGAACCTGCCTTATAAAAGTGCCTTCTGTTTCCTATGCATTTCATCTAATGTTTTAGATTCCATCGTTCATCCTTTTTCCTCACCTTCCAGTCTGTCCCTCGGGATTAACAGCAGCGAATACTGTGCGTATCACAGCAAGTAGAGGAGTGAAATAAGCTGTAGGTTAAGCTTTCTTTGTGAGGAGGAGAGAGGCGGAGTGAGGCAAAATGTCACTGAGTGTGCAACGTGAACTATTATTTTCTTTTTAAACTGTGGTATACTAAGAAAATTCTGGCTGTGTGGTAGTTAGCGAAACCTCTTAATCTGAAACATTTTCCCCAGATTGAATTACCCACTGTGATAAGAAGGAAACAGATGAAAGTAATTTAAATGGTATAGATAAAGATATGAGAGGTATGATTTGCGATTGGATTCAAGTAAGTCTTTGGCAGGCTCTCCCTCAGTAATATATTCCTTTCATGGTGTTGAGGATTACTGTGAGTCTTTGATTGGAGGATTGCTATCCTCTATAGATAGGTAGTCTGGGGCTGAGCTCACCCCAACGACGCTCACTATTCCTTGTCCACCTAGTCGTGCGCGCACCTTACCGTTTGTGATCCCATACGTTCTCCAGACATTGTTGGACTCTATTGTGAGGTAGGGTCATGTGCTGATACAGCGCGCAGTTCTCAGTGCGACGATGGTGTCTGGGGTGTTTCCCATCCCTGCGTACCTGTAACTTGAGTGGAACTTCTTATCTATACTTTTCAGTATATTTTCACCGAGTTGCACGGTTGCTGGGGCATCAATCCGGTTTAAGAATAGGAACATAAAACCTTTTATTCGTGTCTGTCTTTTTTAAACAGTTTGAGTCGATAGACTTTGTTACGTTTTCTTTACCAATTTCTTTGTCAGGTCAAAACGTCAAGTTCAGTGTCAATCATTTTCATTTTTCTTTGGCCCAAGTAACTTCACTAGATAAAGATCACTTCGACTTACTATATACCCAAAACTGGACATTTTGTTTTTGCAGATCTTTTCTTTTTCATTCCATTTTTGACCCTCGAGCTACCTGAAGCCTAAGCGTATTTAGAGACTTGCCTGCTAATGGTATACTTTGTAAATCGTACATAATGCTAAGATGTGCTGTACGATATTGGGACTAATAAATGCCGATCAGTCATACACTTCTGGCCTTCTAAATTGTATTCATGGCAATAAATCTGGTGTGTGTTCAGATGACAGCGGTAGTTCCTACCACAGGCGAGCGCATACACCACTTCAGTGCCATAAGTCGTCCATTAATGCACCTTTCCAGATCCACCATCGTGCAAGCTCATAACCAGTCACCGTGTTAACTCAGAGTCACGACCATGACAGCTCACACTCACCGCTGCACCAGATATGTACCACCTCCTCGATAAACCAACAGTCGTGAGAGCTTAGACCCTCCACTAGTTCAACACAGACCCACCAACCACCATACCGTCGCAGACCCTCCACCATCGTACCTATGCAAACCCACCCCCACCTTACCGACGCAGACCCACAACCGTGTCTGCTCGGACCCACACCACTCTGCTTTGACCAGTGATTGATCATTGATTAGATAGAGAAACGCTTTCATGAAACGAACGAATACATTCCTCTTTTCTAACAAATATAACCTCAGTTAGGCGTTCTATGGGGACTGGCGTATATGTGTGCACTTGGGAATTTATCGTGTTTCATTTTTCCCATGGACTCATAGGAATATATATATATATATATATATATATATATATACAATAGGGAAAATCAAAATGTATCTTTGGTAGGTTAATTCTATGAACATTATCAAATTACCATTCAAAGGAAGAATAAGAAGGAAGTTGTGTATTGGGTAAACAGATATCTACGAGAGCATGATCAGATGAACCAGTATGGGTTGAAGTAGTGCAGCCATGGTGTGAGGTATTAGAGGTGAAAACACATCCAGTGTTGGTAGAGTGGTCGTGACAGTCTGGAACATGATAAGGGTGGTTGATGATTTGCTCCAGGTTATTAAGATTACAAAATGTTAGGGCACCACCACCCTCCCCTCTATCTGTGTGGGAGGAATTCAGCCAGACTTTGAGATGTAAGTGGAAGGCTTTTAAGGATATCACGACCTCGTTGCAGAATTATATGTATATGAAGAATGAGATAGAGATTTTATGTACACACACACACACACACACACACACACACACACACACACATATATATATATATATATATATATATATATATATATATATATATATATATATATATATATATATATATATATATATGGGTGTGTGCGTACATCAACTGACATTTGGTAAACAAATGGCGTCCTAGCTACGTCTCTTCGTTCTATATTAACTGACTGTTATATATCTATCCTGTGTCTCCCCTGACGATGTGATCATTACATGAGAGTCCACTTGGGATTTTTCGTGTTTCATTTCCCTGTGGTAAAGAAGGAATTTGTTTAATCACGCTCTCAATTTTGATCTCATCCAACAGAGAAGGGGGCGCCAAGTGAAGATATTCCCTCGAAGGCTCAGTCGTCTGTTCTCAACGCTACCTTGCTAACGCGGGAAATGGCAAATATGTACGAAAGGAAAGATATATATATATATATATATATATATATATATATATATATATATATATATATATATATGAAAGCCGGCAAGGCAGCAGGTTTGGATGGTATTGCGGTGGAATTTATTAAAAAAGGGGGTGACTGTATTGTTGAGTGGTTGGTAAGGTTATTTAATGTATGTATGACTAATGGTGAGGTGCCTGAGGATTGGCGGAATGCGTGCATAGTGCCATTGTACAAAGGCAAAGGGGATAAGAGTGAGTGCTCAAATTACAGAGGTATAAGTTTGTTGAGTATTCCTGGTAAATTATATGGGAGGGTATTGATTGAGAGGGTGAAGGCATGTACAGAGCATCAGATTGGGGAAGAGCAGTGTGGTTTCAGAAGTGGTAGAGGATGTGTGGATCAGGTGTTTGCTTTGAAGAATATATGTGAGAAATACTTAGAAAAGCAAATGGATTTGTATGTAGCATTTATGGATCTGGAGAAGGCATATGATAGAGTTGATAGAGATGCTCTGTGGAAGGTATTAAGAATATATGGTGTGGGAGGAAAGTTGTTAGAAGCAGTGAAAAGTTTTTATCGAGGATGTAAGGCATGTGTACGTGTAGGAAGAGAGGAAAGTGATTGGTTCTCAGTGAATGTAGGTTTGCGGCAGGGGTGTGTGATGTCTCCATGGTTGTTTAATTTGTTTATGGATGGGGTTGTTAGGGAGGTAAATGCAAGAGTTTTGGAAAGAGGGGCAAGTATGAAGTCTGTTGGGGATGAGAGAGCTTGGGAAGTGAGTCAGTTGTTGTTCGCTGATGATACAGCGCTGGTGGCTGATTCGTGTGAGAAACTGCAGAAGCTGGTGACTGAGTTTGGAAAAGTGTGTGGAAGAAGAAAGTTAAGAGTAAATGTGAATAAGAGCAAGGTTATTAGGTACAGTAGGGTTGAGGGTCAAGTCAATTAGGAGGTGAGTTTGAATGGAGAAAAACTGGAGGAAGTGAAGTGTTTTAGATATCTGGGAGTGGATCTGGCAGCGGATGGAACCATGGAAGCGGAAGTGGATCATAGGATGGGGGAGGGGGCGAAAATCCTGGGGGCCTTGAAGAATGTGTGGAAGTCGAGAACATTATCTCGGAAAGCAAAAATGGGTATGTTTGAAGGAATAGTGGTTCCAACAATGTTGTATGGTTGCGAGGCGTGGGCTATGGATAGAGTTGTGCGCAGGAGGATGGATGTGCTGGAAATGAGATGTTTGAGGACAATGTGTGGTGTGAGGTGGTTTGATCGAGTGAGTAATGTAAGGGTAAGAGAGATGTGTGGAAATAAAGAGAGCGTTGTTGAGAGAGCAGAAGAGGGTGTTTTAAAGTGGTTTGGGCACATGGAGAGGATGAGTGAGGAAAGATTGACCAAGAGGATATATGTGTCGGAGGTGGAGGGAACAAGGAGAAGAGGGAGACCAAATTGGAGGTGGAAAGATGGAGTGAAAAAGATTTTGTGTGATCGGGGCCTGAACATGCAGGAGGGTGAAAGGAGGGCAAGGAATAGAGTGAATTGGAGCGATGTGGTATACCGGGGTTGACGTGCTGTCAGTGGATTGAAGCAAGGCATGTGAAGCGTCTGGGGTAAACCATGGAAAGCTGTGTAGGTATGTATATTTGCGTGTGTGGACGTATGTATATGCATGTGTATGGGGGGGGGGGGTTTGGGCCATTTCTTTCGTCTGTTTCCTTGCGCTACCTCGCAAACGCGGGAGACAGCGACAAAGTATAATAAAAAAAAAAATAATATAATATATATATATATAGATATATATATATATATATATATATATATATATATATATATATATATATATATATATATATATATATATATATATATATTCCCAAGCCTTATCATGTTGCTGGGGTATATACATTATCTAGGAAATCAATCTCTTCTCAATACGGCTCATTGACCCGAAGGTATTTCCCGATCTTATATCTCTCAAGACAGTACAATTTCTTTTTCGCAACTTTGGCACATTTTCTATCAGATTCCATGAAACATTATGAAGAACAATGAAGTTCAAAAAACTCGGTGTTTCGCCAGTGCCGATGATACAACTGAGGGAGATATTGATCTAGCTTTTCACGTATCATTTAGCGGTTGGTGTGACACCGTCCGAGCCACTGAAGAATTTAAGAAGTAATAATTTCAACCGGATAAAGTTCCATCATTATTAGCGTTAGAATTCATCATATAGTTCCATCATTACTAATTAGCGTTAGAATTTATCATA
The DNA here is from genome assembly GCF_036320965.1 of Panulirus ornatus. NCBI lineage: Eukaryota > Metazoa > Arthropoda > Malacostraca > Decapoda > Palinuridae > Panulirus > Panulirus ornatus. The sequence continues at coordinate 28,659,945 of NC_092241.1, forward strand.
TAGTTCCATCGTTACTAACTAGCGTTAGAATTCATGATATAGTTCCATCATTACTAATTAGCGTTAGAATTCATCATATAGTTCCATCATTGCTAACTGGCGTTAGAATTTATCATATAGTTCCATCATTACTAATTAGCGTTAGAATTCATCATATAGTTCCATCATTGCTAACTGACGTTAGAATTCATCATATAGTTCCATCATTACTAACTGGCGTTAGAATTCATCATATAGTTCTATCATTACTAACTGACGTTAGATTTCATCGTATAGCTCCATCATTACTAACTAGAGTTAGAATTCATAATATAGTTCCATCATTACTAACTGGCGTTAGAATTCATCATATAGTTCCATCTTTACTAACTGGCGTTAGAATTCATCATATAGTTCCATCTTTACTAACTGGCGTTAGAATTCATCATATAGTTCCATCAATTCTAATTAGCGTTAGAATTCATCATATAGTTCCATCATTACTCACTAGCGTTAGAATTCATCATATAGTTCCATCATTACTAATTAGCGTTAGAATTCATCATATAGTTCCATCTTTACTAACTGGCGTTAGAATTCATCATATAGTTCCATCAATTTTAATTAGCGTTAGAATTCATCATATAGTTCCATCATTATTAACTAGCGTTAGAATTCATCATATAGTTCCATCATTACTAACTGGCGTTAGAATTCATCATATAGTTCCATCTTTACTAACTGGCGTTAGAATTCATCATATAGTTCCATCAATTCTAATTAGCGTTAGAAATCATCATATAGTTCCATCATTACTCACTAGCGTTAGAATTCATCATATAGTTCCATCATTACTAATTAGCGTTAGAATTCATCATATAGTTCCATTATTATTAACTAGCGTTAGAATTCATCATATGCTGAGAAGTATTACTGTGGACATTTCGCGAAATCATCTTATTCATGAAACGTTGGTTATCAAAAAAGCTGCTTTTCAAATGTGATTATGGTTTTTGTCTCATCATTTACCCTGTGGAACGTTGATTACCCTAGGATGCAAAATGCATTATCACCACATTCGAAATATAATCAGAAACTGTATCTGATTCTCCGTGATTTGTATTTTTCCCTGATACGCGACCCCTCGCCATGTACTTATTGGTATTTACATTCAAGATGATCAGCTAGGGATGGATGAACCTTCCATTCCCTTCTCATGAGGGCGTCTGGAAAATTCCTGTACAGAGGATGAGTTCTAGTGAGGTGCTCACATTACTCCTTCGTTAGCGGGAACTGTCTATATAAGCTTCATGTACTGTGAATACAAAAAGAACGATATATCTCGTTTTGATAAATCCTTGACACACATTACCTATAGGACGGCAACACGCCGTCCTTTCTAGTCACCCAAAGCTGGACTGACAGACACAGGTTCGTCAGGCCTCTCATAGAAGAAGAAAAAAAAAGACCTTTGTACATATCTGATACCTATACTTAATCATTCGAGCGAATGGGACTTTCAGGCTTTTCTAACTGCGTACAGAGTTCAAGTGTGACATTTTTGTCGCATTATGAGAGGCAAGCTGATGCCTCACGCACCCAGAACGTGTTTGAGGAAGCTGGGAACCTCTTTAAGTTAAAATCAATGCTCGACTGTTGACGATCATGTATTGGTGAAGGTTATCAAAGCTTGGCTGAGGTTCTCATCGTGTATATGTTCTACTCGTAAGATCGTAGGAAGTCATAATCCATGATGATATCTTGTATATATATATATATATATATATATATATATATATATATATATATATATATATATATATTTTTTTTTTTTTTTTTTTTTTTTTTTTTTTTTTTTTTTCAAACTATCCGCCATTTCCCGCGACAGCGAGGTAGCGTTAAGAACAGAGGACTGGGCCTTTGAGGAAATATCCTCGCCTGGCCCTCTTCTCTGTTCCTTCTATATATATATATATATATATATATATATCATCATACTTAATCGCCGTCTCCCGCGTCGGCGAGGTAGAGCAAGAAAACAGACGAGGAATGTCCCAACCCACCCACATACACATGTATTTACATAAAAGCCCATACACGCGCATATACATACATATACATTACAACGTATACATACATATACATACAGAGACATATACATGTATACACATGTACATATTCATACATGCTGCCTTCATCCATTTCGTCGCCACCCCGCCACACATGAAATAGCATCCTCCTTCCCCAGCGAGGTAGCGAAAGGAAAGGACAAAAAAGGCCACATTCGTTCAAACTCAGTCTCTAGCTGTCACGTGTAATGCACCGAAACCACAGCTCCCTTTCCACATCCGGGCCTCACAGACCTTTCCACTCTCTGGCAGTCTCATAAAATACATTCTTAGGATGTTCCACAAATCATTCCTGTCAACCTTTCATACGCTTTCTCCAGATCTATAAATGCCACAGACAATTCCTTCTCTTTCACAAAGTTTTCATCAGACACACAATTTTCAGAGTAAATATCTGTTTCACACACTCTCTAGCACTCCCACAGCTACATTGCTCTCTCTGATCTGATGCTCTGTGCCTTCCCTCACCTCGTAGTCAACTTTCTCTCAACCAACCTCCCAGGTTATACTCGACTAGTTTCATACCAATGCATTTCGAGCATTGACATATGACCCACTTAACCTACCTCATTTTCATGCAGGGGAACAGTGCATGCATTTCCTCAATCCTCAGAAACCGAACCTTGAGCCATAAATGCATTCAAAATCCTAAGTAACCAATCAACAACAATGTCACACCCTTTCTTAAGAAATTCAAGTGCATTCCCATCCACCCCAGCCGCTTCACCACACTTCATCTTACGCAGCGCTTCCACCATTTCTTCACTTATCACCAAACCATTCGTTATGAGTCTCTCACTCTGCATACTTTAACATCACAAACACCCCACAGCTGTCAACCTTACATCAAACACATTAAACAGTTCTCCAGAACATTCCACTCCATCTCTTAACCTCTTTTTTTACCTGGTACCTCTTTCCCATTTGTTTTCCCCACTTATGTTCGCCTTTGTTCTCATGTTCTCCTAACGCTATTCACCTTCTCCCAAAATGTTTACTTATTCCAAATTTTCACTCATAAACCCTATCTTCAGCTTCTGCACCTTCCTTTCTCGTACATATTGCACTCACTTGCTCTCCTTGGGTGTAGTTAACTTCCATATACTTCTCTTGTCTCATTTATTAGCTTGTTAACTTTCCTCATCCCGCCGTCCACTATCCTTTCTGAAACGCCTACATCCCACCTTCCGCATGCCACACACTTAACCCGTACATGCAAGCAGTGTTTCCCTAAATCCTTCTCATTCTTCTTCTAATCCCTTAGTCTCGTTTGATCTCGTTCTTTGCCATTCGTCAACCATTCTTTCTCAAGCTTACTTTAACTACTCTCCTCTCCTCCCACAAACGTAATTTTCCCTTTTTCGTAAAGCCTCTACAGACTTTCACTCGACTGCATCACGAGTGATCAGACCTCCCATCAGCTGCTCTTCTCTGCACGTTTACGCCCAAAGTCTCTCTTTTGCTTGCCCATGAATTAGTGCCTAATCCAATTTGTTCGCTCTCTGCAAACCTCACTCAATCTCGTATGATTCGTATATATACGTTTTCTTTGAGCCTTTGAGCCTAACTCTTACATCTTCCGCTCCCCACAACATCTGCTCTCCCACATACGCTCCCCAACTAAAGAATCTGACCAACTCACTCAGTATTTTCCTAAATGGAGATTTCAACGTCCACCAGTGTTCAGCACGGACATCCGAGATCACCGCGATAAGAGACATAGATACCGATATTTTCAACTTACGCAGCCAGCCAACCTTGGCCAGCCAGATAGGCAGACTCCTGGTCCACTATTTTCAGCAGCCAACCTCTCCATCCAGCACACCAACATTGAATACAAGAGCCACCTGCTGCACAATATGAGAACTGTCCTCTGATTACAGATTTATTCTGGTTACTCTTCACCTAACCCATCATCCTACTCACACGACCACCAAACTAACGTAAACAGACTACAGAAAGACAGACTGGCCAACATTCACATAATATTATAAATCCAAACTCAAAAACTTCGCATTTGAAAACCTGCTATCCGTAGCACATGACTTCTCCCATATAAACATTGTTAGTAACCAAACCAGAAAAAACTACATACCAAATGAACATAGAATTATAACCAAAATTTCTTCCCTTAAGCTGCAAAGAAACAGACAAACCATATCTCGTGCCTCCTATCTCTCGTTAGCTCTGATGCTCATATAACCTGCAAATAATGATACAGTTACTCTCTACAACCATAGCACAACCCCACAACATTAGCAGAATTACCTCCACCAGCGAAAATGCCGTCACAAGCATAACTAGCACCAACAACACCATCAAAGATAGCATCATTACTCGCACTGACAGCATCATTACCCACACTGGCAGCATCATTACCCACACTGGCAGCATCATTACCTGCACTGGCAGCATCATTACCCGCACTGACAGCATCCTTACCCACACTGGCAGCATCATTACCCACACTGGCAGCATCATTACCCACACTGGCAGCATCATTACCCACACTGGCAGCATCATTACCCACACTGGCAGCATCATTACCCACACTGGTAGCATCATTACCCACACTGGCAGCATCATTACCCACACTGGCAGCATCATTACCCACACTGGCAGCATCATTACCCACACTGGCAGCATCATTACCCGCACTGGCAGCATCATTACCCACACTGGTAGCATCAGTAGCCGCACTGGCAGCATCATTACCCACACTGGCAGCATCATTACCCGCACTGGCAGCATCATTACCCACACTGCCAGCATCATTACCCGCACTGGCAGCATCATTACCCACACTGGTAGCATCATTACCCACACTGCCAACATCATTACCCACACTGGCAGCATCATTACCCGCACTGGCAGCATCATTACCTGCACGGGCAGCATCATTACCTGCACTGCCAGCATCATTACCCGCACTGGCAGCATCATTACCCACACTGGTAGCATCATTACCCACACTGCCAGCATCATTACCCACACTGGCAGCATCATTACCCACACTGGTAGCATCATTACCCACACTGGCAGCATCATTACCCGCACTGGCAGCATCATTAGCCACACTGGCAGCATCATTACCCACACTGGCAGCATCATTACCCACACTGGTAGCATCATTACCCACACTGGCAGCATCATTACCCGCACTGGCAGCATCATTACCCACACTGGCAGCATCATTACCCACACTGGCAGCATCATTACCCGCACTGGCAGCATCATTACCCACACTGGTAGCATCATTACCCACACTGGCAGCATCATTACCCGCACTGGCAGCATCATTAGCCACACTGGCAGCATCATTACCCACACTGGTAGCATCATTACCCACACTGGCAGCATCATTACCCGCACTGGCAGCATCATTACCCACACTGGCAGCATCATTACCCACACTGGCAGCATCATTACCCGCACTGGCAGCATCATTACCCACACTGGCAGCATCATTACCCGCACTGGCAGCATCATTACCTGCACGGGCAGCATCATTACCCACACTGGCAGCATCATTACCCGCACTGGCAGCATCATTAGCCACACTGGCAGCATCATTACCCACACTGGTAGCATCATTACCCACACTGGTAGCATCATTACCCGCACTGGCAGCATCATTACCCACACTGGCAGCATCATTACCCGCACTGGCAGCATCATTACCCACACTGGCAGCATCATTACCCGCACTGGCAGCATCATTACCCACACTGCCAGCATCATTACCCGCACTGGCAGCATCATTACCCGCACTGGCAGCATCATTACCCACACTGCCAGCATCATTACCCGCACTGGCAGCATCATTACCCGCACTGGCAGCATCATTACCCACACTGGTAGCATCATTACCCGCACTGGCAGCATCATTACCCACACTGGCAGCATCATTACCCGCACTGGCAGCATCATTAGCCCCAGTCAGAGGAGCAAGACCAAAGCCAACAACACTTACGTCACCACCAGCTCAACTAACATCGATCTCACCATCAGCATCGCACTTGCAAGCACCACCACTAACACCAACATCCCCAACAGTATGACACGATCACCACAACGTCACCAGCAGTAGACCAACACCGTTACCAGCACCAACATCTCCTCCTCCACCTCAATCACAACCAACGTATCTCTTGGACACTACCACCTGCTTCACCATCACTTACATTACCATGACTAAGACCACTACCATAACAAATGAACGAAAGATCATCAGCATCACCTTCATGACCTCCAACCCCCCACCACCATCACTAGAATCATTGCCACCATCACCTTGCCTCATCCTCAGTAACCATCATTGACAGGACACACACACACCCACACACACACACACACACACACACACACACACACACACACAATCTAGCATCATTTGTGAACTCCAGTACCAGGAAACTTAACACTGCCGACAACACCGGCAGTTCTACCACTAACACCATCTCTGTAGCCAACACCACCACCACCACCAGGCATACACATCGTTTCCCACCACCATCGCCACCGCAGCAACTGGCACCAGCTGGAGGAGTCGAGAGTTCTCTCTGTCTCTGTCTGTCTCTCTCTCTCTCTCTCTCTCTCTCTCTCTCTCTCTCTCTCTCTCTCTCTCTCTCTCTCTCTCTCTCTCTCTCTCTCTCGCGAGGCTTCACCAGCCACGCTCACTCTTCCCCACCCACCCACCCTGATGACCTGTCACACCCGCGCGTAAGTTGGACGTCATAAATAAAGCTTTCGGACTCACCATTCTCCCCACGTTCCTCTCTCTCTCTCTCTCTCTCTCTCTCTCTCTCTCTCTCTCTCTCTCTCTCTCTCTCTCTCTCTCTCTCTCTCTCTCTCTCTCTCTCTCTCTCTCTCTCTCTCTTATCACATAGTGTGCTTAATATTTATCCCCTGCTTCTGTATGCCAAACCAACAGTAACAAACCCGAGGACCGATAACACAGGAAAGCTCGTAAATCAAGAGAGATGTAACTTTGCCACAGCAACAGAACAACTCTCCTAGGCTAATAGGAAGGAGATGTATGAGAAGTATCTTACCCTATCATCACATTGCCACGTAAGACTTGCTAGTCATGTGGGATCTTGGACCGGAATTTTAGAAATATGATTATTACAACACACACACACACACACACACACACACACACACACACACACACACATACACACACAAGACGTCCTTCAGAGGAGTCTGAGCCTCTATCATGATGAGCGAGTCAGCTCTCCCCGTTGAAGCATAATCCTGGAGTGTATGGTCTGGGGGGGGGGTCATAAAGCAGCAATAGAATGGTGACCTCGGTCACTCATCCTCAAAAGGAAGGAGGACGCACCTAGCCGTCTAACGGCTCGGTTTGGCATGTTAAGTAAGGTGACCCTCGACGCCCCACAGTGACAAGTCTTCAACTTCCCCCGAGTGTCCGTGTCTTGTCCACGTCAGTGTGTAGAGACATATATTATGCATAAAGACACACACGTACATCAGTGCATATAAAACACACACAGACGCACACGTACATAAGTGCATATAAAACACACAAAGACACAGACTCACACGTACATACGTGCATATAACACACACACACACACACACACACACACACACACACACACACACGAGCGCACGAGCGCGGGCCTCCGTGGTGTATTGGTTAGCGTTACTGACCATGAATCAGCAATCAGCATGGGCCCGCCCGGGGTGAAGCCCACATGGTTTTGAGTCCCGGGCGCGGCAGTCGGCCCACAACAATTCCCAGCCATTCGATTCCCACCCCTTCGGGACTGGTCGATAAATGGGTACTTGGATTAAGCTGATGTGTGTGTGTGTGTGTGTGTGTGTGTGCATACAGAGGAGTAAAGGCATGATACATATATTCAAGGTTAAGGGACGAACCAACATGAATGTAAGACTCTCTCCCTGTAACACACAAATAGTAATCACACTCATGCACGAGCCTCCATAGTGGAGAGCTTAGAGATACGACCCACCAATCTAATGTATGGACACTGGTTCGAGTCCCGGGCACAGAGCCAACCCAGCTGTTCATCCTCCCCTTTGGTGCTGGTCGATGAAAAGGTATCTAGCGTGAAGTGGAGTGTGTATACGTGTGCATGTACAGGACATGGTGTGTCTGCAAGGTTTAAGAGACGGGGCAACACGAATGTAAAACTCTCTCCCCGTAACTCACTAGTAATCATCGCACACACATATACACACACTTTTCTTCTCCTTTGACAGTTACTATAATTGATAATCCGAGATGTAGGGTTGGAAATCAGTACGTCGAAAGTTACATGTATAACATTCAGAATCATCACTATGATATCCACATGTTAGAGTCGGACCTGTGCATCATCGTAGAATGGTGAAGCGTAAACTACCTAAATTCAGTTGAGTTGAAACACTTTTCCCAATAACTCTAAACTAAGAAGCAGCAGCTCTCCTCTTTACGGTTCCCAAAGACTACATTTCAGCCCTGTAATGATCCTCAGAGAAAGCTAATCATAGCAATGAACAACAGATTACTGGCAAAATGCTGACAATATACCGAGAAAATACATTAAGATTGTGACGCTATAACTAGAGAAGGGGATGTCAGCGGGACAGTCCTTACACGTAAGTGATGGACAATTAAGATGTTTGCAGTGGGGTTCGTCTTGTCGTGTCCAGCACAAGATCGGTTGTGTTCGATGCGGTTGTGTGGGAGGCGAGGATATGGTTCTGGAACCTTTTCCCGAACTGTCGGGTGAGATCCAGGTGATGGTTGGAGAAAGTCGGGAGGTCCAGCGTGTCTAGCGCCTCCTGACAAGTGGTGTAAGAGGGACCGAAGATAGACTAGCTTACCCTCTTCCGCATTCCTTCCAGCAGCCTCCGCTGTGTGGTTGATGGGGAGAATGACCTGATGGGGAAGTCACAAGGTAGCTGACGCGAACGATAGTTTTTGTAGAGGTTCCTAAGTTCAGGCGCTGGGAGTTCAATTGCCTTGATTCGTGGCAATGTATCAAGCAAAGGAAGACTCTAGAGGCAAGAGTAAGCGACTAGCACCCTCTGGTTGTAGGCACTAACTGTTTTTGTCGAAGTGACACTGTCTCAGGCATTGTCCATGCACTATTACCGTCCTCCGGTGGTTTATAGGTCGAGTTGGGACACAGAGAGGATCAACACGCTGACCCTGGACTGCTTACGGAGGGCACCAGGCACGTCCTGTCCTCGCGAGGATAAGAACATTCTTTGTGTGCGAGCGACTATCCTTCTTGTCCATGACATGTTTACATATCCAAACAACTCTCCTCATGGCCCAGCATATCTCTCTTCCTTGAAGGATCGAGACTTATCCTTGTGTTCCAGTCAGCGATCTGTTTGTCCTGCAAGTGTCTGTATGTCCTACCATCCGTCCTTATAGTCTGACACGTGTCGTTGTGGTCTAAGCCATGTCCTTGTATCCTGAAGTGATCTTATGTTCCATTAGTATCTGCTCCCTAAGTTTGTTGTGAGGTGGTCACAATTTATATGGCAGCCAGATATATATATATATATATGTATATGGTCAACAAGTCTTTTCTCAGTCAGCATAAACTTAATATTTGTGCATTAGATTCATATCACCTCCATATCATGCTTCCTTACTACTATGCCTAGTACTTTTCATCATCTGATATACTTTACATTTCATTTTTTTTCTTTCACGGGAGACTATTTTTCGTTATACTAACAAGTAATGGAGTTGGCACCCATATATTATCATCATCCACGTTCCTTACATCCTCTCTCCGTCCTCCCTTTCATCTCCCATTTCATCTTCATTGACCTAATATCTCCCATATGCTTCCAGTCTCAGCCTTTTTCCCTACAGCTCGCTTCATCTCGTCGTGCCAGTTCCACGTTGTACAGACATCAACCATGTGACTGAATAGACTACACCTGACTGTATAGTAGCCTCAAGTCATCCGGTCTGGCAGTTTTCCCCCAACCCAACTGCGTTAACATCAGAGAAAAGTAACTTGCACTAAAGTCAGGTTACTTTCCTCTTGCGCATTGATTTATTTTCCTCTTTGTCCTCTTCATTGCTATTACTCTCTTTCCTCTTCTCTCGTGTTCCTTTATGTTTCTCATTTTCATTTCTTTTTTTATTTCAGTGTATTCTTTTCTGGACTCCATGTCTTTTTCTTTCCTTATTCCCTCATTTTACTTCAATTCCTTTGATATTACCAGTTCTTTTTTTCTCTTTCTCTCATATTTCACATACTCCTTTGCGGTTTTCCATTACATGCATCTCGTCCATTCCTAATTATTAGTTTCTATTTCCTCAGTTTTTCTTTCCCTTTATTTTTCTTTCACTGTCACTCTTCTCTGTGCTATCTTTTTCTCTTAAGAATTCCCTTTCCCTTATATTTCTTATCACTCTTTCATCTGTCGTTCTTTCCTTGCCTCATCCTCTGTCTCTTCTTCTATCTTACCTTCTCTTTCAGTTCACTCCTCTCCCTTATCCACTTTCTGCTGCCCCTTTACTTTCACACTGTCAGGTTTTCCCTTTCCTAGCTCTCTCTCTCGCTATCAATCCCTCGACCTGAACCCACTCCCGTCAAGCAGTTGTTATGGCCGAAGCCACGGTGGAAGCTGTCACCTCTCTAACGTGATGGAGACCCAATCCAAGAAGAACCGTGTAATAACAAGAACCCGCTGAGTGCAATATTTGCCAGAATATAGAACCCAATGAACAAAGGACCTCAGTCAGAAAAGAACGTATGAAAAAAGCTGTAGATTAAAGAACCCTCTTGCATGAAGAGCAAACCTGATGAAATATAGTTAAATGGGCAAAGATTCCTTTTAAGAAAAGATTCCAAAAAGTGCACAACTTTCTGTAGATAAAGACCTCACTACATGAGAACCCTATGGATTACTGTGAGCTCCCAGTGCCCATTTGGATACAAACTTCGTTTGATAAAGATCCCACTGATTGAGGAACTAACTAGATAAAAAAAAAGCAAAAATAATCGGCATCATCTGACTAAATGAAAACACACCACACTAGCTCAAAACCTTACTGGATGGACACTATTGGCTCAGCATGTTGATGGATGGACACCACAGTGGATGGTAACCAAACGAAAAATAAAGATTTCAGTAGGAAAAGATCCCAAGAGTCTCACTTGATGAAAGAATGATTTGATGAAAACTTTTTCGGTTGAAGAGTCTCTAGAGGAAAACCCCCACTGAATGAAAATACACAAAGCCTTACACATAAAGGAATAAAATGATTACGTCTGTTCCTTTAAATGGAACTGAAAAAAGACAGAAAATGGACGAAGAAAAACAAGTATGTAAAATGAATTAAAAGAAATGAATGCATAGATGAAAAAAGGATAATGAAGATATATGAATAAAACTCATAATATAAAGCACATATAAGCAAATGGATTATATAAAGACGAGTCATGTGAAAGAAAAGTTAAAGATATTACAGCGTGATTCGGGATTTTCTGGATGTGTTTCGCCAAGTTTATATATACACTGCAGTCGTCCCGTTACACCCATAAATACCAGTTAATAGGCTCGAGGCTGGAGGTAATGGGCAGCACACTCCATAAAACCCTAAGGGGTCGCCCTGCGCCTCACGCTCGACTCCAGAATTCTCGAAATTTCGGACAATTTATCCACAAATATGAACAAGATCAAACTGGTCCAGATTTTCGCTCTGACTAGATTACTGTTATACATTTATTTTCCAGGATTTAGCGAGTAATGTTGAGTTTGCCAAAAAAGATAAGATTTTCTGCTTAACAAGCGTGGCATTACGTTAACATTTCAGGCTTTCATATGATAAGTATCACAGAAAGCTTTCACAGACTTATCTAACAAACGTTAGCAAACGTTTCAATATGGTCGGTTCAGCAGGAACCAGAACCACAAGTGTCAGACAGTTATATCATAGTTTTCAACGAGAGGCGGAAGTTTTAGACGGATTGAACAAATGACTATACGTATATATTTTGGTTACTACGATGTATACCATGTAATAATAATAATGAAAATTATGATAATCATATCATTAGTAATGATAATAATCATTATGGTAATAATATATATATATATATATATATATATATATATATATATATATATATATATATATATATATATATATATATATATATATATATATATGATTGCAATACTGGGGTCGAGTTGCTGTCAATGGATTGAACCAGGTCATGTGAAGCGTCTGGGGTAAACCATGGAAAGTTTTCCGGGGCCTGGATGTGGAAGGGGAGCTGTGGTTTCGGTGCATTGCACATGACAGCTAGAGACTGAGTGTGAACGAATGTGGCCTTTGTTGTCTTTTCCTTGCGCTACCTCACGCGCACTCGAGGGGAGGTGGTGTCATTTCATGTATGGCGGCGTGGCGGCGAGAATGGATGAAGGCCGCATGTATGAATATGTACATGTGTATATATGTATATGTCTGTGTATGTATATGTATGTATACGTTGAAATGTATAGGTATGTATATGTGCATGTGTGCACGTTTATGTGTATACATATGTATATGGATGGGTTAGGCCATTCTTTCGTCTGTTTCCTTGCGATACCTCGGTAACGCGGAAGACAGCGAAAATGTATAATAAATAAAGAATAAATGAAATAAATTATTGCAATAATTATTATATCCAAAATAGTATGATAATGATAATAATGATAATAATGATAATAATAATGATAATAACAATGATGATAATAATAATAATAATGATAGTAATGATAATGATAACAATAATAATGATAATGATATGATAGTAGTAATAATGATAAATGATTTACAGTAATTTAAGACACAAACGGACAAGATTTCCATGTAAATGAATTTCCTGTCTGAAAGGAACATTTTGACCCTGAATGTGTTCTCATTGGCTATAACCATACAGAGATGTTTCTGGTGCCCGATGATTGGAGGTGATTAAACAACGATATATATATATATATATATATATATATATATATATATATATATATATATATATATATATATATATATATATATATATATATATAGGGGCAAGTATGAAGTCTGTTGGGGATGAGAGAGCTTGGGAAGTGAGTCAATTGTTGTTCGCTGATGATACAGCGCTGGTGGCTGATTCATGTGAGAAACTGCAGAAGCTGGTGACTGAGTTTGGTAAAGTGTGTGGAAGAAGAAAGTTGAGAGTAAATGTGAATAAGAGCAAGGTTATTAGGTACAGTAGGGGTGAGGGTCAAGTCAATTGGGAGGTGAGTTTGAATGGAGAAAAACTGGAGGAAGTGAAGTGTTTTAGATATCTGGGAGTGGATCTGTCAGCGGATGGAACCATGGAAGCGGAAGTGGATCATAGGGTGGGGGAGGGGGCGAAAATTTTGGGAGCCTTGAAAAATGTGTGGAAGTCGAGAACATTATCTCGGAAAGCAAAAATGGGTATGTTTGAGGGAATAGTGGTTCCAACAATGCTGTATGGTTGCGAGGCGTGGGCTATGGATAGAGATGTGCGCAGGAGGATGGATGTGCTGGAAATGAGATGTTTGAGGACAATGTGTGGTGTGAGGTGGTTTGATCGAGTAAGTAACGTAAGGGTAAGAGAGATGTGTGGAAATAAAAAGAGCGTGGTCGAGAGAGCAGAAGAGGGTGTTTTGAAATGGTTTGGGCACATGGAGAGAATGAGTGAGGAGAGATTGACCAAGAGGATATATGTGTCGGAGGTGGAGGGAACGAGGAGAAGAGGGAGACCAAATTGGAGGTGGAAAGATGGAGTGAAAAAGATTTTGTGTGATCGGGGCCTGAACATGCAGGAGGGTGAAAGGAGGGCAAGAAATAGAGTGAATTGGAGTCATGTGGTATACAGGGGTTGACGTGCTGTCAGTGGATTGAAGCAAGGCATGTGAAGCGTCTGGGGTAAACCATGGAAAGCTGTGTAGGTATGTATATTTGCGTGTCTGGACGTGTGTATGTACATGTGTATGGGGGGGGGGGGGGGGGGGGGGTTGGGCCATTTCTTTCGTCTGTTTCCTTGCGCTACCTCGCAAACGCGGGAGACAGCGACAAAGTATAAAAAAAAAAAAAAAAAAAAAAAAAAATATATATATATATATATCAGCTGGTGATAGTGAAGGTGGAATCCGGTAGAGAACATAAATCATATGATACCTGTAGTACATATATGCATTGTTGTGTCCTCTGAAATCATTAGGATCATAACTCACATCAATTTGTGTCCACCCTGACAACAAGTTATGATATATGCTATGTGGTAATAAAGAACGATACTAATGATACTACTAATAATTTTATACTTAATTGTCTCTCCCGCCTCAGCGAGATAGCACTAAGTAGAAGAGACTTTAGCTTCATTTGGGACTCGTTTAATCGTCATGCATACTGTACAGACACCACAGCCTGTCATCTATAGCCAAGCCATGAACGCTTCATATGCAGTGGTTCAGCCCACTGACAGCACGTCTCCTTCCCAAACACCACACTTCTTTGATCTCTCTCACGCGCTGCCCCATGCAAGCCTCCCATATGGCCTCATGAATGTTCATTCTATCCTCCCATTCCCATCTTCGTCTCCCCTTCCCAATTGCTTCTTCTTCTTCTTCTTCTTCTTCTTCTTCTTCTTCGTCTTCACCTGACACACACATCCTCTTTGACTCTCTCATCTCTCCTCCTGCCCGTTTTAATCGACCCATTTCAGTAGACTCTCTTCAGTCTCACCCCACATATCGTCTCTTCTCCCTTCTTATACCCCCATTGCCTTGGACTCATCCATACATGTATGCACATCTGGGACCACATTACATTTAACCATACCTACCTCTCTTTTCTTGCGCTCCCTAATGGAATCACGACCTCACTCACCTCTTCCCCAAGGCTCCATATGCGTCCACTTCCACTACCAAGTACTTAAAACTCTTCACTTCCTCCATGTCCTCCTCATTAACCTTCCTGTTCTACCTATTCATCGACCAGCCCCGAGGTGAGGATGAACAGCCGGGAGTGGCTATGTGTGTGTGTGTGTGTATGTGATTGCCATCCGTGTTTTACGGGGAGAAAGTTTTGACATTGTGTTGCCCCGTTCCTTAACGTATTATATATGTGTACTATGTCTTCACTTTTGTTTGTACACACACACACACACACACACACACACACACACTCTAGCCTATACAAGGTACCCATCTTATCGACCGAGCCCTAGAGGAAGATGGACTGTGCACCGGCTGCCGCGACCGGGATTCGAACTTATGGCGCGTTTGATCCCAGGTGGCCCGTGCACGCGACGCGTGACGATCAGGAGCGCTTACCGCTGTACCACGGAGATTCGTGAGAGAGAGAGAGAGAGAGAGAGAGAGAGAGAGAGAGAGAGAGAGAGGGAGAGAGAGAGAGAGAGAGAGAGAGAGTATGTATTGATATGTAAATACACATTCCCAGATTTCCAAATCTATGCCGTCTCGTTGCAGCAGTAGCACAGCATCCGAGCGAGTAGACCATCAAGACACGGACCCAGGCAACAGTGGCTTAAAAGTCTTCTCCTCTACCTTGAGCTTCTCCTGGAACGGCTCTGTGGCTTTCCCCTCCCATCCACTCCTGCCCCACAGACACACTCTCACAGTAGTAAGCACTTAATATCCCGGCTTGACAGGTCTCTAAACACACTGATGAACAGCCAGCGATAGGAACTGTAATATATAATCTAATATCTATTTAGTGGTAGGACGTCCCCTCACAGGTAAGCCTTGATTACGGTGAAATATCTACACGAGTGAAGGCTAGTGAGTGAAAGTCTCCCGTCTGTCCTTTCCAATTCAAAACAAGCAATATATCAACCCTGACGGGTCAGACGAGGGTTTTTGGTATTTCGAAGGTAAAGGTTAACGCTGCTGGAATGTTGGCTGAGCTTTTGAGGGATTTGTGTTACGTTGATTTCTCATTCTTGGTGAAAGAGAAGAAGAGGAGGAGGAGGAGGAGGAGGAATGGTGATAGTGATTAGGTCGGCGAAACCCAGACATCCATAGTGATCTTTGAATACTCAATGGAAATCTGTGTATGAAATGATTCGATTCCCATACGAACGCAAGAGATAATCTTGAAGCCACGACTTGTCCTCTAAATGGAACAAAAAAACAAAACAAAAGAAATAACAAAGCGTAATCTTTTATAGCGAACGTTTCACGCAACATTTTAAGACCTTCGAAAAAAGAATTGATAGAGTGTAAGATTTTATTGGATTCTCTTATTTTCATTTCTTTTAACGGGAATAGACTCGTAGAAAATAACTGAAGAGACGAGGACATATGAGAGCTCAGAGATTTAGGAAGGCAGAAATAACGGAAGAGAAAGTGATGCCTCACGTACAGATAAATTCAAGCGTTGAATGTTGCAGAAGAGGAAAGTGAAGGTTGGGTCCGAGGTTGGGTCCTGCTGGGTTGATGGTGACACGGGAGGAGAGAGAGGGAGAGGCCGGGGACGGGGAGGGGGAATGGGACGTGAAGGTGTTGATGGTGATGGTGATGAAGTAAAGTATTGTTGATGATTCTAACAAGAAAAAAGAGCTGGGATGAGGGATGACCTTGATGATGATGATGAGGGGAAAAGTGAGTAAGGGAGAGAGAGAGAGAGAGAGAGAGAGAGAGAGAGAGAGAGAGAGAGAGAGAGAGAGAGAGAGAGAGAATGTGTTAGCACGACACTGGGAGAACCGTACAGCAAGGAGTGGTTGACAAACTTTATCTCCATACATAAACCTTGTAGAGTACTAAAGACATCCCCCGTATTACTTCCAGTCTTCATTCACCTTATACTTCTTGCATCACCTAATACATCCTCTTCCTACCTCATACGTCCTTCTTACATCACCTTATAATTCCTTCTTACATCACCTTATACTTCGTTCTCCTTAATCACCTCATACTTCCTTCTTACATCACCTTATACTTCCTTCTCCTTATATCACCTCATACTTCGTCTTTCTTACATCACCTCATGCTCCCTTCTCCTTACATCTCTCGACTATCCTCTACCTGTAATACCTTCCTACTTCCCTCTCATATTCTCTTCCACACACTATATCAAGCCGGCCAGGAGGAGACTGGCTAGCTGGCTGGTGGGTGTGTATATCACTTGGGGTCTTTTACCTGCCCTCATCTCTCATGCACGTCTGCTCTTGCCTGGTGTGAATTATGTCTGTGCTTGGGATTGTGTGTATACGTTCGGCTCTGTTCTTTTACTTCGTTTTAACTTTTGTCTATATTCCTTGCCTCTCTCTCTCTCTCTCTCTCTCTCTCTCTCTCTCTCTCTCTCTCTCTCTCTCTCTCTCTCTCTCTGTTGCCTGAAATAATTTTCTGTATTACAGTATCTTTTTCCCCTCAATGTACAGTTTTCATCATGAATAATGGCATTGTTTCCCTTCTTAGATGTCTTCTGTCTCATTCTCTGGTTGCATTACGGTTTTCATCAGGCTCACCATCTGTCTTTTATTCATCTCGCTCGACTTCTATCTATCATTCATCAACACACGATCTGTCTATTCCTTCAACTGACCCCACATACAAGATCTTTCAGCTAGCCATCATCTTCCCATTTCTAGTCAAGTTACCGTATGCCACTATCTGTTTATCTCTGATCACAGTTTTCCGGATGGTGTCCACTCCTTATCACCCACACACACCTGACGTCTCGTCTCTCCTCGGCTCAGCTTCTATCTCTCGTCTTGGCCAATCGTATCTCTATCCTCCCCCTGCATGAGTTTACTATACGTTCCCTTTTCTGGCGGACAATCGAAACTTGGCCCTTTCCCAGTTCGCTGCTCCTCTGTGCTCTATCAGACCTACCATCTGTCTCTTCCTTATCTTAGCATTAAAGTGTGTCTTGTCCTCACCCCTTCCACCATCTGCCGGCCCTTGACGGCTTGCTCAAACATACAAATTGGCGGGAGTTGTGCGTTTGAGGGTTGGTTGGCCCCACACGCTTCCTTAACAATTCTCTGCACCTTCATGTCTCTCTCCAGGTGTGCAGCGCTTATCTTTCCCTCCATTTTGTCATGTCTTTCTCTCCAACCCTCTTCATGCTCTCTGTATTCATTTCGCTTTATCTTCATCGTACTCTCTCTCTCTCTCTCTCTCTCTCTCTCTCTCTCTCTCTCTCTCTCTCTCTCTCTCTCACACACACACACACACACACACACACACACACACACACATACACACACACACACATACACACGCACACACACATACACACACACACACACACACACACACACACACACACACACACACACACACACACACACGTATAAACACGTAATTGTCGAATTTTTTGTATACGACCGATTCTATTTATTGCATGTGGTCTAGTGTGATTTATTGTGCTTAGCAGTATATATATATATATATATATATATATATATATATATATATATATATATATATATATATATATATATATATGTATGAGCTCATGTCATTTTACATGCATACACGTCATGTTATACTAATTGTACAAATCTGTGATTTATACACATAAAAGAACCTCTGTGTAACTCATTTACTGTTATGCATATTTGTATGCATGAGTGTAGCCAGCAGTCAATGCGGGGTGCATTTTCATGCATAAGTAACATTCACTTTGTATCACGCGACTTCTGTTGTTCAGCCTCTGCTTATTTCATTATGACAGTTTTATATTTCCTGTGTAAGAATTTGAATATATATATATATATATATATATATATATATATATATATATATATATATATATATATATATATATATATATATATATATATATATACGTATATTGTGATACATCTTTATCTTATGTCAAACTGTGCAAAATGACCCAACAATATTAGGAGCTAAGGAATGATGGAAGCTAGAACCTTTCAATTTGCCTACCATGGCAGAGAGATGAGTGATGGGTGACCTGATCACAGGCTTTCTTTAAGTCCTCACCTCAGCTTGATGAGATATGGAACGATGCAGAGGTAGAGCATCCAGAAGCCATAGCACAACATTAAAGAAGAAACGTATAAGACAGAATGCAAGGAAGTAATTTTGTAGTGTGAGTTGAGGATGAATGGGATTAACTGGGTGAAGAAATGGCATATCCTGTAGAAAATGAAAGAGTTGTTCGATATTGGAGATGGTTCAGTAGATAAAAGTCCCTCTTAGTGAAAACCTCCTTCCCCGTACTGTGCAAATAGGTATTTACCAATAGGCAATTAAACACATCAGGTCAAGTGAGTTACCATGGCGTTTCTCTTAAGCCCGATGTTTGCTGATTTATATACACGTAATGTGGGAAACCAATTACTACAGCACAGCAACATTCCGACCACTTACTGCCCATATGGAAAAGGGGTCTTAGGATAACAACAGGACCATTTCGGAAAGGGGCCTTAAAGTCTTTATAAACAAGAATATAAAAGACCACTATGAAAGAAACTTCTGTTCTAAGGTTTATCTGTGAACTTGGTGTGGAACAAGCTCCCTTTCCTGGATGCAGACGTCCAGGCATATGAGGGTGGGTATGAAACTTGTCTCCATCGTGAGTCCACCGACTGAAGCATGTGCCTGGAAGTTGAAAGGGTGTGTCCCCCGAAGGGGGTGCGAGGAGAGTGTCATAGGAGTCTACTGAAATCATGGTGGATAAAAGATGTTCTTTATGGGACAACTTCCATCAAGATGATACCTAAATCAAAAAAAATTCTAAGTCACCAATGGATTTTCTGATAAAGCCACTGGTGAACAGACACGTCTCGATCTGTACACCAGGTTTTCAAGAGGAACCAAGATGTACTCATACTTAATGGAAAACCAACATATCCTGAAAAGAAATGATATATCATAGTGTCACCAGCAACATGCCGGGTAATTTAGTATGAGCACCTTTGACAAAAATTATAAGAAATGTTGTGAGAAATATTATGAGAAAGAAAATGGGAAGACCATCATGAGAAACATTATGAGAAAGATAATGGAAAGACCATCATGAGAAACATTATGAGAAAGATAATGTGAAGACCATCATGAGAAACATTATGAGAAAGAAAATGGGAAGACCATCATGAGAAACATTATGAGAAAGATAATGTGAAGACCATCATGAGAAACATTATGAGAAAGAAAATGGGAAGACCATCATGAGAAACATTATGAGAAAGATAATGTGAAGACCATCATGAGAAACATTATGAGAAAGAAAATGGGAAGACCATCATGAGAAACATTATGAGAAAGATAATGTGAAGACCATCATGAGAAACATTATGAGAAAGAAAATGGGAAGACCATCATGAGAAACATTATGAGAAAGATAATGTGAAGACCATCATGAGAAACATTATGAGAAAGAAAATGGGAAGACCATCATGAGAAACATTATGAGAAAGATAATGTGAAGACCATCATGAGAAACATTATGAGAAAGAAAATGGGAAGACCATCATGAGAAACATTATGAGAAAGAAAATGGGAAGACCATCATGAGAAACATTATGAGAAAGATAATGTGAAGACCATCATGAGAAACATTATGAGAAAGATAATGGGAAGACCATCATGAGAAACATTATGAGAAAGATAATGTGAAGACCATCATGAGAAACATTATGAGAAAGATAATGTGAAGACCATCATGAGAAACATTATGAGAAAGATAATGTGAAGACCGTCATGAGAAACATTATGAGAAAGATAATGGGAAGACCATCAGGAGAAACATTATGAGAAAGAACCCAGCCTTAGAACGTCAGCCCGCTGCAGACTGTCGATTTAGATTACGAGTATATCTGCCCCACCTGAAGGTTATACGACAATGTGAACTACATAGGCATGACTACGACATCACGTAGCCGACACTCTGACACCCCATCTTCGAAACGGCTGCCTCAAAATGTATTTGCAACAGATATATGATATAAAATTCACTTGCCAACATTTCACTGAAAACACGGAGATCCAGAAATTTATGTATTTGCAATAGATATATGATATAAAATTCACTTGCCAACCTTTCACTGAAAATACGGAAATCCAGACACTTTACCATAACACTATAACGTTACATATAACTAATCACCAACGTTCAGTAGAGACCAGGACTCGGGAGCTGTTCTCACTGATAACGCAGATGAGCTCAGACCCCCACCTTCAAGTGACCTCCTTAAGATGCAGAGACCTGAGGGAACCTCCACAACTGTTGTTATTATTAGCTTATATTCCCAGTATCTACGTATGTGTTTGTACAATATACAAAATACATCAGTATCATCTTTTATACCAATACTTCCGTCTCTGGTCCGCATCCATTCATGACTTTCTCTCAAAACCGCTCCCGAGTATATGTGTTGACTCGTTTTATGTTGTTATAATCTCTGCTGTTGTCATTCTTCCTCACACTGGCCTTCCACCTCACATCTTACAGGTACCTCATTATCATAGCCTGGTCAGTATTTTCACATTCATCCCCCCTCTCCCACACACACACACATTCACACACACACAAACACACCACCTTCACTGGTATTTAAGCAGCGCCATCATTCAAAATCTCGCGTTCTCCGTCACTGGCGTGTGTGTCCACACGTAGCTTGGTAAAGCTGGTTCTATTTTCTTTTCATATTCAATTTGCTTTCCCGCACCTGTTTTACAGCCTATGTTTCCCCTGGTTGCTAGCATCATCCCTTCCTGCCCTCGCCTACTCACTTCTGGTTCTCTACCATCGACCATTCGACTTCAAGTGACTCAGTTCCTCCATCAAAATCACTGTTGTCATTCCACTGAAGAAAAACATCTCGTACTCCCTCGTCTCGTCAGAATTTCCCACTCGTTCCACTATTGGCCTTTACCTGTGTACAATAAGTCCTTGATGCTCATACTTCCAGAGTCTCTCTCTCTCTCTCTCTCTCTCTCTCTCTCTCTCTCTCTCTCTCTCGCTCCTAGCGGCCCCGGGTTGGGCAATTACTTCAATCTGGGGGTCAAGTGGAAAGGTTTCACTTAGCGAGCCGTGCAGCGTTTACACTAAACATGTTTGAATGATGAGAATTTTGTCATCACACAAACACGCGCTCGCGTTGATTTGTGAAGTGTATGTTTTCTTTCCAT
This sequence comes from Panulirus ornatus, assembly GCF_036320965.1. NCBI lineage: Eukaryota > Metazoa > Arthropoda > Malacostraca > Decapoda > Palinuridae > Panulirus > Panulirus ornatus. Next base: position 28,682,195 of record NC_092241.1, read on the forward strand.
TATTGCCTTGTTGCAAGTTACGTCTTATTACTATTACTGGAGTAAAGTAGCCAACTACTACTTAGTACTAGTTTAGAGTACTACTTAGTATTCTCTCTCTCTCTCTCTCTCTCTCTCTCTCTCTCTCTCTCTCTCTCTCTCTCTCTCTCTCTCTCTCTCTCTTTCTCTCTCTCTCTCTCTCTCTCTCTCTCTCTCTCTCTCTCTCTCTCTCTCTCTCTCTCTCTCTCTCTTACGGCTTCTCTGTGCCAGCTAAAATTTTCGGCCTCAAATCCAACGACATTTTCTTTTATTCCATAATTTTCTACTGACTTCGCAGGCCAGACTGCATCTTTTCCATGTCGGTACCCGTCCTTGAAGTCCACCTTTTGCAAACTCTTGCTCTCTCCGAGTCAGAGTGGAATAGTAGGTGTGAATGTGCGAATTACCAGCACTTGGACCCTTCTGGACGCTGGCATGTGCAAGCAGGGTTGGTTACGGCTGCTGTCGCTGGCAAGACTTTGGTGGTACTCTTTCAAAAACTGGTCTTCTGAACCCAGCCCCATGCTAAATCAACCGAACCTAGATCAGGTTTGGTGTCGTTACGTTTTCTTACCTTTCCTCCAGGGGTTCTTAATGATAAACGCGGCGTTTCTTAAAACATTACTTACTCCAGAAAACCACTCGTTTAAAATTTAAGTAGACTTATCCACACTAGCCCACCCGCGTTAAGGTTAGCGATGATTCGCTACATTTAGCAAGGAAACTTTCTCAAATATGAGAGAGGTTACGTCACCGACACTGGTGGTATCTGCTGATGATTTCTGTACCTTTCATCACCGGCTGGAGTGAACCACCACGTACAGAGGCAGATTATTACTAGTGCCCACCCTCGGTGGCTCATCCTCAAAATTCTCATAACTTTAGGCTTTTGTTTTCGTCCTTTCTCTTCGCATTTTATCGTCCTCCTCTCTCTCTCTTTGTTCATCGATTCCTCTGTCTCCAGTTCTCACCATCTTGACACACCTCCCTCTCTTCCTGCCTTGGACTCTTATTCATTCCCCTTACACACTCTGCTCCTCCTTCAGCTTGGAGGTGTTAGGGAAGTCTGGTGGCAACATGTTCTTTGACCGTTAGTCTCTTCCTTCACGCGGTGAGTCCTATGTTGTTGAAAATACGGTCGTCTTACTGTAATATCTTACGATGGGACGAACAGAACGTAAAACAGGAGCGACCAATGACTTAGTCTATCCATACACATGAAATATTCTGATGATGTAGTTTGGTTACGGGTGTGATGGATGGCTAGTCTGTCTGTATATACCCTCATCGCCTAAGAGGACTTGAGATGGTTTCGAGAAATCATGAGAAGTGTGCCTCACTGTTGTGCAATTTCTGTCCATTCTTTGTTGGGAAATGGAGCTTGGATCGAGTACTCCAGGCTGGTCCTCAGGACGACATGTAATGACGGGTCCAACTCCTCGAATTTTTGTGAGGTCTTTCAATCCATTTCTTCGTTCTTATAAGTCCAGCCGGATGATAACATCTTAACTGGTATATCGTTGCTAGAACCAGTTGTGCCAGTCTACAAGCTTACGATATCCAGTCAAATTGGTATCGTTACATCAGCGGTAGTTAAGATAAGGCTCTTCGTGCAGTAAGATCTTGAAGGTGATAATTAAATACTTCGGAATGCTTGGCGTCCGACGTCTATGCCTCAATTTTGTCGTTTCAAGGTGAGATTTTCGAGCTTCCATCATGGGGCTGATTGCCCAATCTCTCGCCATCTCCGGGGGTTTATCTTTATCTTCTCTCTCCATCGTGACACCATCTTTGATTGTTGAAGTCTCTTCATTCATGTGTAATCACAGTTTTCTTTTCTTTCTTCCTCCCTCCCTCCCTCTCTCTCTCTCTCTCTCTCTCTCTCTCTCTCTCTCTCTCTCTCTCTCTCTCTCTCTCTCTCTTTCTGAATGGCATCACTTGAACCAAATCGGTTAGAGAACTTGGAAGTAGACCCACTGAACCAGAGGCACACTGATAATGTTCTCGTGCAAACATGATTCACTACATCCAAATCATCGCCATTATTTATATATATATATATATATATATATATATATATATATATATATATATATATATATATATATATATATATATATATATATATATATATATATATATATTTTTTTTTTTTTTTTTTTTTTTTTTTTATACTTTGTCGCTGTCTCCCGCGTTTGCGAGGTAGCGCAAGGAAACAGACGAAAGAAATGGCCCAACCCCCCCCATACACATGTACATACACACGTCCACACACACAAATATACATACCTACACAGCTTTCCATGGTTTACCCCGGACGCTTCACATGCCTTGATTCAATCCACTGACAGCACGTCAACCCCTGTATACCACATCGCTCCAATTCACTCTATTCCTTGCCCTCCTTTCACCCTCCTGCATGTTCAGGCCCCGATCACACAAAATCTTTTTCACTCCATCTTTCCACCTCCAATTTGGTCTCCCTCTTCTCCTCGTTCCCTCCACCTCCGACACATATATCCTCTTGGTCAATCTTTCCTCACTCATTCTCTCCATGTGCCCAAACCATTTTAAAACACCCTCTTTTGCTCTCTCAACCACGCTCTTTTTATTTCCACACATCTCTCTTACCCTTACGTTACTTACTCGATCAAACCACCTCACACCACACATTGTCCTCAAACATCTCATTTCCAGCACATCCATCCTCCTGCGCACAACTCTATCCATAGCCCACGCCTCGCAACCATACAACATTGTTGGAACTACTATTCCTTCAAACATACCCATTTTTGCTTTCCGGGATAATGTTCTCGACTTCCACACATTTTTCAAGGCTCCCAAAATTTTCGCCCCCTCCCCCACCCTATGATCCACTTCCGCTTCCATGGTTCCATCCGCTGACAGATCCACTCCCAGATATCTAAAACACTTCACTTCCTCCAGTTTTTCACCATTCAAACTCACCTCCCAATTGACTTGACCCTCAACCCTACTGTACCTAATAACCTTGCTCTTATTCACATTTACTCTTAACTTTCTTCTTCCACACACTTTACCAAACTCCGTCACCAGCTTCTGCAGTTTCTCACATGAATCCGCCACCAGCGCTGTATCATCAGCGAACAACAACTGACTCACTTCCCAAGCTCTCTCATCCCCAACAGACTTCATACTTGCCCCTCTTTCCAAGACTCTTGCATTTACCTCCCTAACAACCCCATCCATAAACAAATTAAACAACCATGGAGACATCACACACCCCTGCCGCAAACCTACATTCACTGAGAACCAATCACTTTCCTCTCTTCCTACACGTACACATGCCTTACATCCTCGATAAAAACTTTTCACTGCTTCTAACAACTTGCCTCCCACACCATATATTCTTAATACCTTCCACAGAGCATCTCTATCAACTCTATCATATGCCTTCTCCAGATCCATAAATGCTACATACAAATCCATTTGCTTTTCTAAGTATTTCTCACATACATTCTTCAAAGCAAACACCTGATCCACACATCCTCTACCACTTCTGAAACCACACTGCTCTTCCCCAATCTGATGCTCTGTACATGCCTTCACCCTCTCAATCAATACCCTCCCATATAATTTACCAGGAATACTCAACAGACTTATACCTCTGTAATTTGAGCACTCACTCTTATCCCCTTTGCCTTTGTACAATGGCACTATGCACGCATTCCGCCAATCCTCAGGCACCTCACCATGAGTCATACATACATCAAATAACCTTACCAACCAGTCAACCATACAGTCACCCCCTTTTTTAATAAATTCCACTGCAATATATATATATATATATATATATATATATATATATAGAGAGAGAGAGAGAGAGAGAGAGATTCTGACGTTGGTGCTTAATCGACAAGGAGCTCGCATGAGTTTCTCTTATCTAATTCCTTTATTACGAGTCTGTACAAAGTTATAAGAGATGGGGCAAAAAAGTATGAAATTCTTTGCCTTGATGCACAAATAGTGATCACACACACACACACACATACACACACACTCATAGGAATATATATATATATATATATATATATATATATATATATATATATATATATATATATATATATATATATATGTATATATATATATATATATATATATATATATATATATATATATATATATATATATATATATATATATGTATATATATATATATATATATATATAGGGGATAGGGGAGAAAGAATACTTCCCACGTATTCCCTGCGTGTCGTAGAAGGCGACTAAAAGGGGAGGGAACCGGGTGCTGGAAATCCTCCCCTCTCAATTCTTTTTTAATTTTCCAAAAGAAGGAACAGAGAAGGGGGCCAGGTGAGGATATTCCCTCAGTGGCCCAGTTCTCTGTTCTTAACGCTACCTCGCTAACGCGGGAAATGGCGAATAGTTTGAAAAAAAAAAAAAAAAATATATATATATATATATATATATATATATATATATATATATATATATATATATATATATATATATATATATATATATATATATATATATATATATAAGCTCAAAAATTGCATGAGAGTACAAAAAGTCCTAGGCACTGGGCCCCACGAGTGTCGAACTCTTTTTTCTGTACACTGAAGTGGGCAATTACAGAGAAGCAATTATACACATAATCACAAAGGTGTAAAAGAGCTAAAAGTGAGTATAACAGGATAAGAATGGAAGAACAGAGAAACTTTTTAAAAGAATATTGCGGACCTGACAATAAGGTATCCGAAACTTTTCCATAAATTCATCAGGATTAAAAGAACAGTTAATGAGACTAAGGGATTCTGAGGCAAGAGTTGGAGCGGGCAAATAGAAAACATTTTCAAAAGTTTTAATTTTAAAAGAGTAGTACACTGCAGCCTCACCACCAGTGAAACAGAATGGGAACAAGATCTTGGGAAACATTGAAACTACTCGTAAAGACGTAATCGGACGGCTGATAGGCTTTGACTTATATAAGATTCGCGGTCTTGAAGTTTCTCCATATGTACTAAAGATATCTGCAGATTCGTAAGACACGCCGCTTGAAATGTTCAATATGTCGCTTCAGGAGGGTAAAGTGCCAAGCGAACGGAAGAGGGCAAATTTTCCCTCAAACAAAGGAGGCCAAGACGTTGCGCTGAAGCATAGACCAATCTCCTTGTCGACTGTGATATGTTAAACACTGGAAAAGATAATCAAGAGAAGGATGGGTGGGCTGTGTATCTAGACTGCCAGAAAGCAACTAGCACCCCGACAGGCATGAGGTTGCATATATATATATATATATATATATATATATATATATATATATATATATATATATATATATATATATATATAGAGGATGTGTGGATCAGGTGTTTGCTTTGAAGAATGTATGTGAGAAATGCTTAGAAAAGCAAATGGATTTGTATGTAGCATTTATGGATCTGGAGAAGGCATATGATAGAGTTGATAGAGATGCTCTGTGGAAGGTACTAAGAATATATGGTGTGGGAGGCAAGTTGTTAGAAGCAGTGAAAAGTTTTTATCGAGGAGGTAAGGCATGTGTACGTGTAGGAAGAGAGGAAAGTGATTGGTTCTCAGTGAATGTAGGTTTGCGGCAGGGGTGTGTGATGTCTCCATGGTTGTTTAATTTGTTTATGGATGGGGTTGTTAGGGAGGTGAATGCAAGAGTTTTGGAAAGAGGGGCAAGTATGAAGTCTGTTGGGGATGAGAGAGCTTGGGAAGTGAGTCAGTTGTTGTTCGCTGATGATACAGCGCTTGTGGCTGATTCATGTGAGAAACTGCAGAAGCTGGTGACTGAGTTTGGTAAAGTGTGTGAAAGAAGAAAGTTAAGAGTAAATGTGAATAAGAGCAAGGTTATTAGGTACAGTAGGGTTGAGGGTCAAGTCAATTGGGAGGTGAGTTTGAATGGAGAAAAACTGGAGGAAGTAAAGTGTTTTAGATATCTAGGAGTGGATCTGGCAGCGGATGGAACCATGGAAGCGAAAGTGGATCATAGGATGGGGGAGGGGGCGAAAATTCTGGGAGCCTTGAAGAATGTGTGGAAGTCGAGAACATTATCTCGGAAAGCAAAAATGGGTATGTTTGAAGGAATAGTGGTTCCAACAATGTTGTATGGTTGCGAGGCGTGGGCTATGGATAGAGTGGTGCGCAGGAGGATGGATGTGCTGGAAATGAGATGTTTGAGGACAATGTGTGGTGTGAGGTGGTTTGATCGAGTAAGTAACGTAAGGGTAAGAGAGATGTGTGGAAATAAAAAGAGCGTGGTTGAGAGAGCAGAAGAGGGTGTTTTGAAATGGTTTGGGCAGATGGAGAGAATGAGTGAGGAAAGACTGACCAAGAGGATATATGTGTCGGAGGTGGAGGGAACGAGGAGAAGTGGGAGACCAAATTGGAGGTGGAAAGATGGAGTGAAAAAGATTTTGTGTGATCGGGGCCTGAACATGCAGGAGGGTGAAAGGAGGGCAAGGAATAGAGTGAATTGGAGCGATGTGGTATACCGGGGTTGACGTGCTGTCAGTGGATTGAATCAGGGCATGTGAAGCGTCTGGGGTAAACCATGGAAAGCTGTGTAGGTATGTATATTTGCGTGTGTGGACGTATGTATATACATGTGTATCGGGGTGGGTTGGGCCATTTCTTTCGTCTGTTTCCTTGCGCTACCTCGCAAACGCGGGAGACAGCGACAAAGCAAAAAAAAAAAAGCAAAAAAAAAAAAAAAAAAAAATATATATATATATATATATATATATATATATATATATATATATATATATATATATATATATATATTCTGGTATATATAAAGAGGAAGACTGCTTCCATGGATGGAGGACTTTCTGATTGTAAGGGAGCGAAGAGCGAATGACAGAGGAACCTTTTCAAAATGGGTTCGCGTCACCAGTGGTGTGCCACGAGGCTCGGTCCTGGGACCATTGCTCTTCTTGATCTATTTACATGACTTTGCCAGATGTCTAGTTCTTGAGGGGCTGGTGCTAAATGTTGAGGTAGAACTTCCCTTGTCACATCACATGTCCCTTTTAAGCTCCCTGAGAACGACACCTGGTGGTCCATTGTAAATCAAGCGTCTGACAAAGAACCTTGATATTACCTCATCTGACCTAAGGTGACCACATAGATCATAGGTCAGGCACGCGAAGCAGATAGACAGTTTTGACCTTCACCACGGGAGGTCGCGTCGCTTCTAGACTTACACCAATCATCGTCCACCATCATCTCCTTGGATTCCTTTCTCTTCATTATTACTATCGTAGGAGTGGTTTAGGCTGGACACATATAGACTTCCCTAAGGTAGCTGCATGCATCAGTGGAACAACCAACTCTCCTCAGACCACAAGCGTGATGCTGGCGACTGATCACATCTCGTCTGCGTGACTACAGGCTCGGTAAAAGATCCTGTAGGAAGTCTCCATCTGCAATAGCAGATCCTGAATAATTTGGACGCATTCCTCTGCCAAGAAGGGCCTCATGGGACATAGTGAACGCCTTCTACCTCAGCTCATATAGGACCTCGGTTACTCTCCCGTACCCCTTAAGCACAACCCAATCATGGCAACAGCTGTACGCTTTCAGATCTACGGAACCTCAGCCACACTGGCAGCAGAACCGCGGGACTTCGGCAGCACCTACCGCTTCTGCTGCAAAACTTGGGACCTGTAGCTGCACACAGGATCCGGGAAACGACGCTTCTTTCTTATATGACTCCTACCATACTTCCTCCCTCGCTACTTGCACGTTATGCCCGCTAAGTTTGCCTCAGTCATTACCGATACAAGCGAGGTTAAACACCATAGATCACTTCCAAAGTGTCGTCAGTGTGGAGCTTGCATCTTTGGCACGAGAGGGGTCTAGTGACGTGCTTAACTGACCTCCGAAATGTTGGAGAGATGGGTGGTGTCCAGAGCTCAGCTGTAAAAGCATAACTCGTACACGTCTGAGGAGGGAAGTTACAGCTGGGGTGTATATCTGGTGAAGCAAAGAGTGTGAGTCTTGGGTTGTAGGAGTGTGCGGGTGTTCGGTACTTGTCGAGTCATTGTAATATGAACATGTTATTTGTTAATGTATTTGTGACTGGAGAATGGTGAGAGGGGAGAGGAGAGGGGTATTCAAAAGTATAAGATGCGTTAATGTGTGGCAGGAGTGATATTCTTTTCTTAGTTCTGCTTGGAGATTGGTTGTTGGTTATGATGCTGTTTGCGGCAGAGGACCATAACGTTACTGCAAAGAACTGGCTACCAAGCGTTTTGAGTTGAGATTGTGCTGGATAAATGGGTAGTGCTGTACAAGTACTGTCATAATCCTCTTTCTTGTGAGCAGCATTTCCATATCTACAAGAGTTTTATTCACCCTAGCATGGGGTATTACTCACATGTCTAAGGTGTTTCTTCGTCCATCTACCGTATTAGGGATGGTAAAATCAAAAGTCTGCAGTCTCATTCATTTTCCAGGCATCACCTCTCTGTTCACCTGAGTTTTTATGCTTGTGGCCCTGCTTCTTCCCATAGTTTCTGTTTGGATACTGGCCAGACGAGGATTGACCCTTATGATTCCCCTTCTTTTCTCGAATAACGAAGCTAATGAATTTGCTTCCTTCTTTCGTACTTTCCTTTTTCCATAACCTTCTATCTTTGGGTCTGTTATACAAGCATCTGTGGAACCGCAATAGATATAGTATCTTTTTCTCCTTTTTTTCATACTCATTGAAGGCCAAATGTCTAGATTAACATTGTAGATACGACAGTAATTGATGAGGTTCGTTTACAATAACATCAAACAAATATTTTCATATGTATGAAAACCTAAGAAAAGCTATTGCTTATCAGAAGAGGTTTCCAGGTGAGGTGCACGTTGCAGGGCTGGTGGCAACCATCTATATCGTGCAGACATAACGGAAGCAGTGGCCTGGAACTTATCAAGTAATGGCGCACTTGCTGACTCATTTATACCTCGTATCATTACGGAGTATGTTCAGGTTTAGTTTCTGTCGTCATTTATATATAGCTTTAGATTGAGACGGTATCATGAACCCTTAATAAACGCTATTTAGACCTGTCTCTTCGCTCGGGTTCTTCTTTGGAAATCTGGTCTTAATGTGGTATACGTTCATAGGCATAGATGATCCTGTAGCTTAGTAACGCTGCCCATCCATAGTATTAGCTATCTGATTCCCTACAGTTTGGTATCTGTATCCACTTTCTTTCGTCTCCCTTTCCTTCATATTTCCTCTCCACCTGCCACTCAAACCTCCTTCCTCCATACCCCTTCTCAATCCTCCGACTCCTCACTCTTCCCTCACCCCCTGAGTCGGGTGGTATGAGACAATTCTCCATACAACAGTATCCTATGTAAGGTCACGAGCACCCCCATGTCGTTGTTTACTTATCATCAAGGACAATGAATGGAAGTTCAAGGGCGATAGGAACCATGTGATATACACTGCCGTTAGTCTTACGTTAGCATGTCTAAATATAATGCTGATACCGTAGACTAAACGGAGTTCGTGGAGGGAAATGTGTGAGGAATGAAAACTGTGTATAATCCTCATCTACGTCATATAAACCATCTAAGGTACAGGTTTGGTTATCACCAGCATCTCTCTGCCTGCTGTCTGTTCCTCCACTTTTCACCTTAAGAGGAGACAGTGAAGACTTGCACACGAACATATTTAGACATTCCAAGACTTGTAATTCTATGGACATTGTCATAGAAAATACATTTATTTTTGATAAACGAATTAGGAAAGATTCTTTTATTCACTATTTCAAAATTCTATGCAAGAACATACCCAAATCATTCAGTAAAGCTACTCTTTGTGAAAGCACATAATATGCATGGCTTGGTTTGAAAATACAAGTTGCAGGATACTGCAAATTTCTTTTGTCTAAGCCTGCACCTCACACTAGCAGCGTCTGCTAAGACCTGTCATGAATGATTCAAGTGACTGGTCTGCAGTGATATGTCTTTTCCTCCATTACAAATATGCTTCACTTTTCACTCTCTTTTCGAGAACTTTACATTCATTAACCAAGATCAAACGATACTGGAGAGACGATATATTGTAAGATCATTTGAAATATTATGGATAATACTTTTGTGTGACGTTCCCATTCGCTCATCTTGCATCTTGCTGACACGGAACCCACCACATCATGCCCTCCTGCCACAGTTCATGGTTAGACTTGGAACCCATCATACTAATCCTCATACTGTATTGTTTTGTGTAATATAGAAATACCAGTGAAGGTAGTTTTGTAAGAATCTGACTCATATATATATATATATATATATATATATATATACATATATATATATATATATATATATATATATATATATATATATATATATTATGAATTTATTAACCTTTTGCACGGACGTATCTTTGTATAAATGCCATATCATGACAGGTCCGGTGGCAACGTGATCAATTCTTGTCACCAATACAAAACATTAGCCTCTGTTTCAGGATTGTTGAGCTTCCTGTACGTCTGAAGCAAACTTACCGAAATAGATGCGCTCTATGCTCCTTGCTTATACCAAATATCCAGTTTAAAGTGGCAAAGCGGCCATTATCAGATAACGCGACGGCAGAGGAACAGTTTTGTTGACGTCCATGCATTGCAATTTTCTGTCATTCTTATTAGGTTTTGTTAAAGTTATCATACGGAAATAGGATCAATGTTAATGTACACTTCAAATAGATCAGAAAACTACACAAAATTAGCAGAATGATGAGTGCATAACTCCGCAATTAAAACTATCAGAGTACGAACCCTCGATAACTGAGCACAGGACACGAGTCAAGAGTTAACGTAGGAGTAAGCCCACTCAGAGTTCAGGAGGATTCAAAAGGAAGTGTAAGTGAACGTGCAGAATCTTAGAATACATTTTGAGTCAGGCAGGAGTCGCTGGAATCCAAAACACATATTTAGAAACATTATCGGTGTATTTCATTTATTCTTTCTGAAGAGGATTCTGATACAAAAATTGGAGCTTAACTCGGCAGATTTCACCAAATGATGCATAAAGGTGTAAGGGCACTTGATTTTAATCATCTTTTCCTAATATCGTAGGCTTCATGTATGGTCAGAAATCCTCTGTGGGGACATGCATGACTATATATAGAAATGGCTAGCAATATAGAATAGTAGATTGAGAAGAGAATAAGAATCATCTAAAGGTTTTGAAGGAGGTGGAAGGCGAGCACTTTAAGGAAATAGGAGATTGTGGGTTAAGACAGACATGTGTGGTAAACACTTCTGAGGCTAAGTGGTGAAGGGAAAGCAACAGACATCACAACGACTAACCCTAGAGACACCAACGACTACAGAGTAATCATGGGTTACATTTGCTTTCCTATGGTGGTCACACACAAGCAGCTAGTTCTAAGGAGTAGGAGACAAAGAAATATCTAAAGGAGTGTTTATAAGTCGAACTGCCTTAGATTCGACTTTAAGTAACTGTGGAGAGTTAGAGCCTCTCCATATAAGATCTACACTCCATATAGATATGAATCATTCAACTGTATAAGCAGCGCAAGTGTTAAGTAGAAGTGGTCGATATCTGAGCAAGACTCTGTGCCTGATAGAGAGTCTTGGGAGTGAGGAGTTTCCATGATAGATTAGAGCAGAAAAATTAAGCTTAAAGAGGTTACTGTTATCCCTACTGGGATATCCTGTCTAAATATCAATGTATAATCAAGGCACTTTTGACGATGTGACACGTAGATCGGGGGACGCATACGGAGTGGACTTAAAAGAAGTGGAAGAACAATGCGCTGAATCGTTAGTATATGAGAACACGCATGGAACTCTTTGTTCTTGTGTTCTTTAGTAGATTTCAGGCGTCTGTTCGGTGGGACTTTATCGACCTTAGCTGGAAGAGATAAAATACATGTATTACAAAACCACTGAAACAACCCATTCCTGCTAGTGCAAGTCCATCCTCAGTGGTGTTGGCCAAGTTTCTCTTAGAAGTATATTTTGTTTATCCTCTCATCCCAGGTTTGGATATAATAAGTAATTACGTAACACTTGTGTTTATTCCCTGAAACAATGAAAAAAATCGGCTCTTCATGGCAGTGATACAGAGAATTATTATTCAAATCCATCTTATCAAACTTAGTGAAGAGAAATGTATTTGCACCTCAGGGTGTGTCCAGTACCTAACAGAGACGCTCCACACCTACATGATACCTAGGACGCACATGACTGTCAATTCTTCACGCATTAACGTCAGCTGGTGTTCGTCTCACCCGACCTAACAGATCTGTCTTGATCATCTCACCGTCTTTGTTTCTGAGCGCCTTTTGAAGCACTTCACTTTAGTGCGTATTTGATTAAAAGAAGAAGAAGAAGAAAAAGAAACTCATTTGACTGTGAAAATGCATACTGCATGAAGGCCTTGAACCACAACCACTGCTGCCCTAGAGACGACAGTCTAACCCCCCATCACACACGCCACCATCTGGAACGGTTAAAGTCTTTTCCTTCCCTTATAACGTCAACTTTCCCTGCCTTACTCACAAGGTAAGAGGCATG